>NC_064026.1:15185000-15490000 GCF_917208135.1 Athalia rosae
GTCTTTTGGCTGGAATTTCAGAGTCTGGCGATTGTGATTGGAAATTCAACATTTCTGATACACCGTTCATGATTTTTAACGGAAGCTCCATCAGAATAGATATGCCAGTTCTACACGATGGTAATATTGTCTCGAGTTGACTGGATTCCAGATTTTGTAAATTATTTGAGTTCGACCGATGGATTGATTGGTGATCCGTGTCTAAAAATGGATCGTTATTCAGCCCATTTGAGATGTATAAATCTCTGAATGCATCCTTTGATAGCTTCATAGGAAAGTCGTCTATGTGCGGGTCTGTTTCTCTTATAGGATTTTCCGTAATCATTTTAATAATTTGCTTTCGTTTTTACCGTCTAGCTTTACAAGGACAACCCTCGCCCGCGTGACAATAGTAATCTCTGAGCTTATGTTCACTACCGTATGACCCTTGATTTTCAAAGTATCCTTCGTGATTATTGTTGATTGCGTATTCAAAAGCACTCTTCCCAACTTCGATCACAACCTTTTTAATTTTGTCGGCGATAATTTCAACGGATTCCATGGTAGATGAAAACATTTTAACTGCACTGGTATGTCGTACAACTGTTAGACGGCCATTTTTTTCTGAGAAAATGACCAAATGCCATGGCGCATCAGTACGTCATGAATTTCGATATATCACTTCACTCGTCAGATAGATCAGACTATCGATATGCCTACATATGCCCGCGATTGAAATTATAGAATCCCGGTTTTGTGGGTTTGGATTTGTTCGGGACTCTGGTAGCATTCGCATACTCTATCTATTTTCTACGTTCACAGTGATAACGGGACAACCTTTTGAAAGTTGTTTCTCCAAACGATGAAGAAAAAAATTTTATTCGTTACGGTTGAACAAAAACAATTCCATCGTCATATTGTCTCTGATTGCATCATCGGAATTTTCCAACTTTGTAAATAAAAATATTACAGTCATTGCACCACAGCAGTAACTATACCCGTCAGAAAAGTTGTAAGTGAGAAAATAAAATTATCGATAACTCGATTCATTTTTATCTGGTACATTTGCGTACGCGCACCCCCGAAGCGCAATCACTTACAATCACTGATATATGTGCTCACAATCAATCAACTTTTAACTATAGTATTTTTAAATGTACACCGATATTCATTCAAGTGGGGATTGAGTGTACGCCCCTTTGTCCATTCCATGAGATGCAATATCAACGAAACCCCTGACCATTTCGCGATAATGAAACACCAGTGTTCAGAATACTGCAATCCATGGTAATCCTCATTAAGGGTCTACCACAAACATAATATATGTAGTCGTCTGTTTGAATTCTTAATTTTGAATGATGAATTTAATGAATCGGTCTGGTGGATTGATAAATTTGTTTGCAAAACTTTTAATTTTTGAATATGTATGTACGTACGTACGTACATATGTATGTCGACTTATGTATGTCTCCACTTCACAAAGTATTATTGATGAATCTAGTCTTGTCTAATGTTACATAATCAAATGTCCATTGCCTAGAAGGCAACTATCCACATGTACTGCTTATGTAATATGAAGAATAACAGATAAAAGTTCTTATATTAATAAAAGAAAATTTCTATCTGATACTAGGTTTTCTATCAGAGGATTCCTTATATTGAAAGTTGTAGAGAAATTTATTGCATCCAAGTGTCATAAGTTAGCAGCTACATTTAATATTCCGAACAAGCAAGAATTCTAATTTCTCATTTTTGCAGCATGTATTATATGATGTTTGTTAACAATCCATCACTGCATATTGATTGTTTTGTGCATTTTGATCAATTATCCAAAGGGAGACACCCTTTTTAAGACTGGCACCGGCATAATATGACAAAATGAGCTAATAACTTAAATAAATATTATGAACCGAATGATACTGCTATTACTGTAGCTCTGAGCTCATGTATTTTAAAAACTATACAGACACATCATCTTGACAAAATCATGAAAAACTTGGAGGACAGTGGTTAACTTCATAGTACGCAGCGACTTGCTTCACATCCAACAACAGGTATAGTAGTAGTATTTAAATGCTATCAATTATTAACAATGTACAACTCTATTTTCCAATTACGATATCTAGAGGTAGTGCAGTCCAATTCCAAATTGAAATTGCTGCAGCAAATCACTCCGAACAAAAAGCAAAGGCATGATTACATTCAACTCAATTCTGGCCATATTTCCAAGTTTCATTGCGATTCCAACACCTGTCGTACATCTGACATCTTGTGTGAAGATCTTAAGGTTGTCTTTGTAGTCGCCATCTGAAAAACATGGACCAACATATCATTTCTCTTTCTTTCAAATTGTGACTTTAGAATAAAATAGAGGAACTCACCAAATTTGAAACTGAGTTTTGATAAATTGCCGCCATTAATGAAGCTATGGAGTCTGAAATTATCACCAAAGCTGTTGCGACCTGGCCTAAACGGTAGCGGTGTATAAAGGTGAAGCGCTAAGGCCCAATAAATATCTCCCCCAATAAAATCACCCTCATGGCGTGGACCACAACCTCTCATGCCAAATCCTCTTAGATTTAATGGACCCCCCAAGAAAAAGTTGTCGCAAATGCTTATCTGCATGTCGTTACTTATTCCTCGTAACAACCCTGACTGAAATCCTAATTGGAAGGTCTGAAATGTTAAAAATTTTTTTAAGGATAAGATATGTGAAAATTGACACAGTCAATGTGACTTACAGCAAGTTCATTTGGTGACCAGTTACTCTGCATAACAAAGTCGTGTTTAACAAATCCGATATTCCCTCCTAAACCAGCCACTTCGGTGGTGAACTGTACTAATGATCCAACTGTTGGAAAAATAGCATTGTCTCTCCTGTCCATCGAACAAATGTGCCTGAGTGCTGACTTTAGACTTGGGCCAGACTGTTCACGAACCAAAAATGAGCCTTGCTTCGAAGTACTAATGTGTCTGTAGGCTCCCTCGTATTGAAAATTATGCTTCAATGATGTACCATCACCTGGGTTCAGAGCTAAATCCAGTAGGAAACCAGTATCGTTCTGTTTATAACTGGACCATGGTAAATCGCTTACGGTACTGAACACAGTTGCTGTCAAACTGTGGAAAACATGGGAGATCCTGTTAATTGTAATTGTAGGCGACTATCAAATGGTTGATTTTTACTCATACTGTTGGTGATATACACGCTAATTTTTGTCAATAGAACAGAATCTCCCTTACACTTTATGCAGCCAACTGTCTACGAATGGTTTGACAGCTGATATGTTGAGACTTGATGATTTTTTATTGCTGTACGAGTATTCCATTCGAAGCCGTTCACCTCTGCCAAATATGTTGGGTGCTCCAGCTCCGATAAGAAGAGAACCTTCGTTATTACCAACCATGGTGTTGATGCTTCCGGTCAGACGTCTCATTTCTCGTACTGTAAATGTCACCTGCATTGAAACGCGTTTAAATTATCAAAAATTAAAACCAACATCGGGAATAAAATATTTGGAATTAGATTTTGTTAGTAATCATGTGGAAAAACAGCCTTGCCTCAACACCGTCAGGCGTAGCATCAGGACCATTACTAGTGTCGATGTAAATTCCAATGTTCTTAAAGCAGTCCAGTGCTTCCAATTTTCCACGCACTCTATCTGCTTGAACAAGAACATCTTGAAAATCCTTAGCTTTGAATAATTCCGTAACCTGAGCTTTGACGATATCGTCTTTTGTTCTTATCAAGCCATCTACATGTACCTTGTCAACCCTTGCCTAAAAGAAATGAGTAGCTGATTTGAGGAAAAGAAACTACCACTGTTTCAAAACCTTACTTTACAGATTTAGTAACATTGTGTTCAACCTCAGATCGTTACCTACGTTTATTTTCAAGAATAAATGGTTTCAATGGACCTTTGAATCCTTTCCGCAATTACCTTGACTCTTTGCCAATTTACTGGCTCAGATTCAGCTACAGGTGGTGTTCTTGGTAGTGCATTACTCTCACGGTCAGAATAAGTTGACTGGAAATAAAAAATGAATTGCATCACGTTCTTGAAAGCATTGCAAAGGAAAGAACATTGAATGAGCAATATTGGGCATACTTACATGCCCATTCTCTCTTGAACAATCATTATGTTTTTCCGTTTTTTGATCATGGGGTAGTGTTCCAAAATTACGTGGTTTCGTTGGCTCCTGTAATTATAAAGTAACATATTACGATGTGAATTAAATGATTATACAAAAACGACACAAATTCTTTTCTCCTCGATGTTCACAATAACAAGTGATTGTGGATCGAATATATTATCAAGTAAAATAAGTTCAACCATGAATGAATTTCGAAAGGACAGCTGTCGCAACGATAGCAGTAATAGTTTTACCAAATGATTCGTACTCGCTTAGGTTGGAGGATATTGTTAGCGATTACGTTATTAGCGTCTTTTCGGAGCAAAAATTATCGAGTGAAAGGATTAGGTTATATCACTACAGCGATTCTTACCTTGGCAAGCACTGTCCCCATTGTCCAATTGATGAATTAAATTGTATTTTATCCTATTTCATTAAATTCTCATGCCGAACTGTCTGAAGATTAGGCGTGATTATTATTTCTTTTAAGTCGCTAGCCAAAATTTTGCGTCAAAAATACGAGGTAGTGAACAAGCGAGGAGAGCCGGTACGCTGCTGCCAACCAAAAAGCCTCAACTTCGTTCCACCTTTTTTTTCATTCAAAAATATGTTTTTACCCTCCCATTTTCACATAGTTACGAAATGAATTCTATTTAGAACATGAGTGGAACATGACCAATCGTAGAAATCGGTCTATCATGAAATGGATATAATATAGGGCAAATAAAATACAAACTGTAAATAGTTTTGTTTAAATTTTTTCAACTAGTGTTCGATGCAGATTTCACAATCAGTGGCAGTCCTTAAATATATCAATAAAAATATATTGTACAATTAATATCATTCGTAAATAT
The DNA here is from genome assembly GCF_917208135.1 of Athalia rosae. Taxonomy (NCBI): domain Eukaryota; kingdom Metazoa; phylum Arthropoda; class Insecta; order Hymenoptera; family Athaliidae; genus Athalia; species Athalia rosae. The sequence goes on from NC_064026.1 coordinate 15,189,968, forward strand.
TGAGTATCGATTTGTCTGGATGTAATATTTCTACGTTCTACCACTTGGTGACGTTATTTCTACAATAAATCAGAATCAAACTTAACAAGTTATGGTATAAGCGTTGACTGAAAATCATCGCATACACAGTTATAATAATGTCATAAAAATATACATGTACCATCGGCTCCAACATTTGTATAATTTGTAAATTACCTAGAGCCTGTATTTTTTGTACTACTCCAAAAGATATTTTAAAACTTAGACTATCATGGAGGATTGGCAATGAGATTATGATTTGAGTCGAATTATAGTTCAGAATAGTCTGTGTATAAAATATCAACTTCATTAGTATGTACCATCCGAGGTATAAACTGAGATCCAGACTAGACTTCTGCTACAGAAAACGCATGATTGAGGTGAATGATAAGATGAAAAAAAGTTCATAGGAACAAACAGTATTACAATATAGATTTGAAAATCGGATTTAAGTACGCATGAGTTTTTCGTAAATGCACGTGCTCCTATCAGATGATTGTAACAAAATCTAAAAATAACATAGGCCCACTTTTCAAAATTATGCTACGTGCATGTATATCTAGGATTTGCTGCAAGTATTCCAGAGTCAGAATGATAATTTCTTTTAATTTCCTGCTAGTGGTACGCCTATTGTAGCACCTACGTAGTAAAAACTGAAATTTTTCCATTCCAAAACTACACTATTGGAAGATCCGCTTTTGAATGCTGTGGAGGTGGAGATACTGGACTACCATGGACTTCCAAGTCAAATTCAGAATTTGATAACGAACTTTGTATTACTCTGTTCAACCTCTGTGTCGTCTCTGTGATCGGAGCATTTTTTCGAGTTATATTTTCTTCTGTAGAACATGGTCCACAAGCACGTGATGCTTCTTGCTGAATTATTATCTCATTAGTGATGTAGATTTCACGACGGATTTGATCACGCAATTTTTTACTCGTGTTTGGAATACATCCACGAATTAGGATCATCACGAGAGCTACCACGTTCTGAAAATATGGAAATAAGTCGTTAAGTGAACAGCAGGGCCAGGCAGAGTTAACTTAACTTAACTTAACCAACTTAAAAAAAAGCCTGCTGCTTACTTCGAATACCACAACAAAGGCAAGACGGGCAGCAAGAACATGCCAATACATAATGTTATGTTTATATCTATTTGGTGATGATGGTGGCTCTCGATAGTCAGGATATCGACAGAATTGTACAGAGTCGTTCAATGTTGCCATACGAGTAGGGTTTTCCCACTGGCTAGTATTAAATACAGAAAGTGAATGGTCCAGAAATCCTTTCAAAGAGGTATCTTCGGATTCAGTCAAGACATAGACTAAACGTGGGATAAAATTTGAAGTAAAAGCTATGATGAAGCCCTGAAAAAAAAAATATTTAACCATTGTAACAAGATCTGCTTTAATATATTCGATTATGAGTAGAAAAATGTTACGTACATTTGTGATAACTGATAATTTGGAAATAGAATCAAGAATCCGATACCAAACACCTATATCTCTGACTCGTTGCCCAACTGGTCTTCTGTACATGACCAAAAGCTTTTTTGCATCTAGTCGCATTTCAAGTACATTATTTAGTAGCGCAAAAAATGGTGCCAAAGGAAAAGCCGCGACAAAGATTGTTACAAAACCATACTGCAATACTGTTTGAAACATTAATTATGTGACAACATTCCAATTATTGCCTCCGCAAATTAGTAATTGAAACTAAGCCAACTCACCCATTTCCAAATATTCTGGAAACAAGCTCCTCGGACCCCACTGTACCAGTTTGTAATCCTTGACCCATTGGAGAAATATTTTAGACGTCGGTTTCCGTTTTTTCTTACCTTCCTTGGCTCCGACATGGACTTTTAAGGTATTCAACCATTTATAAAATAGTGGAAAAACCATCTCCAGAACTGAATTCATTGCCTGCTTGCCAACCATAATGATACTCAATTGTATACACAGATCCATCAGACACCCTCCGGGTCCACATTCTTCTTGACGAAAAGTAAAAAACCGTGTATATTTTCCCGGATATCCAACAAATTTGCCTTTGAAAAATGCTATGTAAAATATGGAAGCGTAATAGTTGACAAACTGTAGTAAATATATTTTCAGAGTTAGACTGTCGTCGAATTCAGTCTGTGTTCGAAGAAGTTCAACCTATTCAGACAAACGGAAACAAAGATTGGTAACAGATCAGTGGTAACGAATCGTGCAAGTTTTTCAATCAAATTGAGTCTGCCAATAACTACCTCAGTTAAATATTCTGCGAGCCAGACATACATCCAATTGAAAATGACAATGCAGCACAAGTTGATGCAAGCTGCGGTGGCAGTGGTGAGAAACATGGCGTAACTCGTTATCACAGGATTTTTATAGAAACTTAATGCCGTCAGGACTGACATTCTGTATAATACAACAGCCAAAACTGCGACCATGGCAATAGTTATCTGCAGAGGTAGTAGATTTGTTATATTCATAGATGTATCATTCACAGGAGACTTACGTAAAAAATTATCTCATTTCCCAAGCTATTCCTTATAATCGTATTAGGATTAAATCTGCTACTGGTAAACTAACCAGTAATAAAACAACAGAAGAACTCAACATGATTGCTGGAAATTTCATTTTCCAAAACGGAACGTGCGGCTCCACAGTGTTTGTAACCGTATTGACAGACTTTCTTTTCACATGAGCAAGTCGAGCTAAATACTGTGGTCGAGGATGCTCTTCTTGAGCGTCTAGTCGAGTCAGATCCCAACGGTGAGTTATTTCAGCTGAATAACGCTTCCATAACTCTAGGAACAAGGCAGCTGGAAAAGAAGATTGTTGAATTTTTGGAGCTCTGAAGTTGAGTAACAGAGTAAATATATGGATTTGACGAACTTACCCCACAACGACATAAACATGGCAAAAAAAACAGTCGATGGATTGTCAAAGAGGTACGAGACTCGTGCATGTAGACATGTTTCCGTAAGATTCCAGTACCCACACAGTCCGTCGCATAGGGGACACATTACTATTGATGTATTAGGATCACAAATGTCACGACTTGGCTGATCTGAATGTAATGTGAGACAACTGTAAATGAAGCAAAGTAGACCGACTATGCTGGCTGGGACCAACATGTGAGTGTAAAAACCTAGCCAAGCAAAATACAGGCCAATTTTAACGCCAAAGTATTCTTTTATGTAATCCAAGGGCTGATAGTGAAGACATTTCCTAACACTGGCCCATTCTGTGTACAAGAGATTCCGCATAGACCCCGGGTTGCGGAGATCACCCTAAAAGTGAGAGCCGATAGTGAAATGATTTTCATTGGATGGAAATATTTGTAAAATTGTTGATGTAAAAATCACTGAAGAGTTATCTCAAGAAATTTCATTCCAGGAAGTGGAGTGAGTGCGAAAAATCTTGCAGCTCTGAAGAGCAGGTAGACGAACTAATAAATGTAACCAGATACCCAGAGGCATACACCTGATTTTACAACACCTTTGTATTAATAGGCTTATTTATACAACCCTATCTATCTCATATTGTTTGAATTACTACTGAATGAAGTAGTGTAGCAGGTGGCCATATTGGCAGGTGTGTCCCTATTGTTCAAAAATACCTGCTATTCTAACACCTTTCTGAAGCATTGAAACAATGGATGTCAACTGACAATAGTCCACCTGTAGTGATATAGTATACTGAACAGGTGCTGATTTTGCAACAAAATTTGAATTCATACTTACATCATGCAACGGATAAGCAGCAACGTAAGCTCTTTCAGCAATGAGTCGTTCCACTCCAAATGCAAAGTCATCTTCTTTATCTTCGGTAAATCTTGTCCTGTCTAATATGAATTGTACTATTCTCGAATGTGTAGCTGGCGTGAAAAATTCTGGTGTATCCAGATCAAATAAGTACTCTTTATCTCTGCTATAGACTGCGGTGAATCGATGCTTCATTGTTGGGAACATAGTTGTGTCGACATAATATCTACTCAGGAGACGTCGAAAGACAGAATTCACTTCCTTCACGATAACATTAGTAGAGCTTTCCGTTCGATGCAATCCAGGTACTTCCTTCATCGGCATTCTTAGCTTCAATATCTCAGAATAACGTCGTAAAACCTCTCTCGGAGCATGGATTTTGATGAAATGTAAGCCATTGGAATCGGGGCGTTCACATTCCAACTCTAAACCTTCTCGTTTCAAGTTCTTCTCAAATACCTGGGAGCACAAAAATGACAAGAGATCTGAAAAGTGGAATAATGCCTATCAATTGATCTTTTTTAAAATCATTGTTTCCTGAATCAATTCTGAATTGAGACAAACCCTTCTCAACTCCACGCTCTTGTACGTCGTTGCTTCATTGTCAAGTTCATCCCAGACCAGCACAAAGTCGATAGATCGTACTTCATCCCGAAAATATAAACTGGAGGCTGTAGCATAGTGGGAGAGCTGTAGAGAATTAATTATGTTTCCACTCAGAAATCTAGGAGTAGCCTTCTTATAAAAAAAATCGTCAACAATTAAACTACACATAATTTGATCAGTCACCTACAGTATTAATCTTGTAATCCATATTGAAACCTCTGAGTTTACTATACAGAACTAAAAATATAAGAGACTTTCTTGAATAGTAGTTACCCTAGTTAAGAGATAACAGGTAAAGATTAGCTATCATAAATTAGACAAAAATAAACATGCAAAATCTTGCAGGTGATAACAGTTCTCACAGAATCACATGATTATGATACATGATTAATCCGATTCTATACTTTATATTCATTATACTCGCCAGTCTAGTCTTCCGACCTGGTTGGTCTTCCTCAAGCTCATCAAAATTTTCACCATCAACCATTGTAAAATCATTGTATCTTATGGTAACAGAATCGCCGCTGCAAGCTGAGTGGATGCTTCTTGTAGATGCTGCACTTTGTAAACTATTCATACTTATTGCACTTTCATATAATGTTCCTCGAACGCTTTGGTATAAGCTCAGTTGTGATTGACGGCTCAGATTGGTCTGCGTCGATCTGTATATACTTGGCTGCGAGTAGCTACGACTGCGGCGCTGTTCTAGGTAAGCGTTCTCATCATCTTCCTCCATGATTAATTCGAACAATCAAATCTCACAGCGTCAACTAGTACAATTTTGATGAAAAAAAAACAAAACAAAGAACGTAAAATGCATGCCAATAATACAAGCAATTACGTAATGCAAAAGAACTTTTTATGCAATAAATGACGTACAAGTATATACAATAAATTAATAAATTATCTGAATTATCTAACGTTTACTAAAAAATAAAATTAGTTTGCCAGCAGAGTATGGTCGTTATAAATTTATCGAAGGACCTTATCAAAAATGTTGAGTTCGCTGACCACAAAACAGGAAGAGCTAATTTGGAGCAGTGTGCGTTGAAAATGAAACTAATCAACAAGAGAGTAAGGATTGATTACAGTTCAAAGCAACCAATTGAATTCTACTAAAGAAATAATAAAATTATTAAACATATTCAACCTCATCATAAAAATTAAATCAGCTGTTTGAATCGTTACCTGCAGGGTCCACAGATATTCAGCCGCGATCCCGTTCCCCTGGAAACAATGATTAAATATAAATATACCGCAGCATTTTTATCGATGATTTTCACAATTCTATCTTGAATGTCACTTTGATCTATTAGTCACTGTCAATTTCGGGGATGATCATTGTCATTCGGTATATGGTTATGACATTTAAGCAGAGTTCAGCGCTATACCATTGATTGGTGCAAATTCTGAATGATCCATCGTCTGCTGGACGGGCGCGAAGCTAACTTATTTCAAAAATTCGAGCGATTATACGAGAGAAAACAAAGCCAGGATACGTACGTTCCAGAATTCCAGCGATTAACAACTAGAAATTTTCTCTTGATCTCTTATTAACACAATGTCATTCCACTATGACTTTGTTTTTCGAGTACGAATTAATTATTTAAATTCATGAAGTACTATACGCGTGTGCCCTGCCTGATAATTATGCAAATCAAGAACAAGTCCTATCATCTCACCATTCTCCAAAATTCAAGGTTTTGTAAAACTGGAACTGTAAATGAATGTAAATTTCCAATGTCATACCACTGTAAATTTAAAATGTCATAGGTGGTAGGATATAAAATATTCGAATTCTCTCCACACGAATTCGAACGCTTGGAACGCTTTATTGTGTGTGCCCAGCGCTCTTCGAAGGGGCGGGATGGGGGCGGTAAAGGGTGAGCAGGTGTGCTCGATGCTTACCTTGAAATCCCTTCGACAGTCCTATGGTTATTTTGTACTCTTAGTTCGTCCCTTCTTTAGACATGAAATTTGAAGCTATCAATCCGCAGTGGGAAAATAATAAGATATGGATGATACAACTCGTATACTATAATTACTATTTCGAGGATGTAATTAAAATTCAGATTGAGTACCATTAATGCTTTGCGAGTAATTTGTATCGCGTAATGAACAATTACTGGACATCCTTCAAAAACAATATTCAATTGCAGGGCACGTCTGGCGCTGCGGCAGCTGCTGTGTATGAAATTTTGAACGAAAGTAATTTAAAGGGATATCGTATAATCCCTTCAGTACATAACACCTATAGTAGGTATAAAGCCAGGTATTTAATAAACGCATTACCGTACGGAAGGTTTTCAAAAAATTGCTCGTATAGTAGCGTAGTATAAAATCCGACGTGGTAGAGCTTGGGTATTTAAATTTTTCGTGGAACAATTAAATGGGCCCTACGCAAAGGGCAGGCAGTTGAAAATGAAAATACTCTAAATGGTAGTACCCAAGAAATAATCTGCAAAATCCATACGCGCCGGATCGACCCTCTCCAATAAAACTTTGTTTATTCAGCCAGCCAAGAAATATCTGAAATATACTACGTTACAATTTCGAGGAAATCGCAGGTATCGTAGGTAAAACAGTTATGTGAGTCAAAAAAAAAAAAAAAACAACCGTAGATTTTAGGTCAAACTTTCGACGTCGTCAGTTATGAACAATTTATCGAACAAAGATCAAAAGTGACGGTGATAATGTAGAGGTTTTTTTATGCAATATCGAGTAAGAATATTCTTCCGAAAAGCTTCAGAAATGAGAAAAAACAGACGGTTAAGAAATAAAATTTTTTGAAACTGTAATCGAGGAATGACGGAAAATGAAAGCATTATAAGCATATCTCGTCCTTCTCTTATTGTGAGTTTTTTTACCTTTCTTTTCCCAATGATCATGGCGTGTACTAAAAATATGCAACGCTCCGCCCACCCCAACCCCCATTCGCCCTTCTCCCCACAATTTCTAAGGGCCGATCGTACTACACGCACGGAACTCCACAGGTTGTAGAACGTAGCGTGGCTGGAAGTTGCAGCTGTCCCGAAAAATTCTTTTATTGCCCGAAGCTCATGACAAAAAGGTAGAATCTTCCTATTATCGAGTCTTCGTTTTTCATGTTCCTAACACAAACGGCGACTTTCATTCTGAGGCAATATTCATCTCGAAAATTATATTATAGTTTATAAGAATTAAAAATTATTCGTTATGGTCATTCATTAAATGCCCTTCCATGACTGACAATCTTAAAAAAGATCACAATGATGGAAAAAATAGCCCTGTCGTGGAGATGTAAATCATTTGCTTTGAATATGGGCTAAAGTTGGACGCATGAATAAATAAATTTACTCACCCGTGTATCTATGGACAGTAACATGCATAAATTGAACGACACGAGAAGGTGAAATTATGGGATAATGTAAGAACACCCCTAGGCATGCCTAGAAATAGTATAGGTGTAATAAAAAAATTATTCTTCATTCAGATGTTGAGCAAACGCTAAAAATAAAAAGTTTTGAGTATTTATTTTAGTCAGAAACAAAGCTAACGCGAGATCTTTGTTGGGAAATGAGAAGCCCTTTGCTGCTTGCCCAAAACCCCCGGACCCCCCCAACCAAAAATAAAGGACACAGATGACGCCACGATCCGAATTTTCGTGAGGAGTGGGGAACCAGTCGGATTGGACGTTACACGAAAATACTCGGGTGTGGAGTTGTAACGAGGTCTCTGATTGGCGGAAAGGCTGCTTGCCATGATGCACCGTGCCACCCGCCATAACGACATAGCGTGGTACGAGTAATTGCATTTGAATGGACGTGAAGCACTTGAATAAAAGAAACTTGTTAATTATTATCAGTATAGGTGAAGTTTTGAAGGCCGATAAGTGTTTATTTGTTGGCCGACGACCAATGGTGACAATTTGAAACAATGGAGATCGCTCAAAAGCTGAATTTCGACGCTTGTGACATCGAAGACGAAGAACTCAACATCAGCTGTCGCACGAACAGTTCAGGTTGTGATGTTGACGACGTATTGAATTCCTCAGCAGAGGATTTTGAATCCTCACCTTTTCATCAGCCAAGAAAATTATCATTTAGTGCGGCAATGGATTGCGGCGATTCTGATTCGAGGCACAAAACTCCTACAGTCACAGTTACAGGTTAGACATCAATTTTTAAAAGCATTTATAACGTTTCAGAGAATGAAATTTCGTCGGGTAATATCTGGCAGTATTCCATTATCTCGGTAGCAATAAATTTGTTACACCAAATAGCATCACTTTATCAAAAATTCCCGTTATATATACGAACAACTTTTAAAAGGATAACAAACTACTGGCAATTATACTTTACTATCAATGCCTCAATGGCTAACGTATTTATACTATACAGATCTAGTAATGCTTCAAAATAACAGTATTTGGACGTCTATGTAATGCATGGAATTATTTCTCGTGGTATGTGACAGTCCACTTCCTCAATATTGCCATCAATCGTTTAGTTCAACTCAAATAAAGAACAACAAAGACTCATCTTGGTTACAAACAATGAGAAAGAGCCGGAATCAACTTGGATAATATGCACCCGTTGTATATTCCTCTTTGAAACGTTTGGTATGAATTTATTATTGAGAAACATTTGTTGGACCAATTAATTCATACTTTCATCAATCTTGATATCACAAATACTTTCAATACAGACCATAATTTCTAACAGTATATTTAATATTTGGAGATCACTCGACTGACTTTGAAACATCTGTTTTGAATTTGGTGTAAATTAATTGATGACAAAATTATCGAGACAATTTTTACACTCTTAAATCAAAGCATACTTGTTTAACACCTGTACATACAAAATAATCACTTTTTCATCACAGAAAAGCTTTTGGAAAAATCTAACGGTGGTTACACTGTGCCACGATAATACTGAAAGTTTTGTGTACTTCTGAATTTATTGTTTGTAAAGCAATCTACGACCATATGACTTAAGCATTGTGTGTCCGTAAATAAGTACACGTCTGTCAATGACAGTAACGCGAATTATATCATCTGTTGAACACATGTACATATATTTTTGTTCACATGTGTACAATTTTCATAAAGAATTGTATCGTTCAAATCTTCAACTAGAATATACAATCTCAACAGAAAAAATGTACCAATTGCCAACATGTTAATGTACTGATTCCGTATTTCAGTTCATAATATTTCATGGTCAATTTTGTAAATTTGCACAAAACTGATTGATTTTTTTCAATAAAGCAACACATAATAATTGAATATACTGCCTTAAATATTCAATACCCATATTGAGCACACAATAGAACTAGGATCCTTGAGAATTTGATTTCCGCATATTGAATCTATCCTGAGCATGCCCTACAAGAAACTAACTTTATAATCCAGGTACGAACGGGGTAAAAATTCCTCCACGCGAAGGAGGACCTCCTTCAAGGATGGCGCTTGCCAGTAGCCCTCCCTACAAACGTGTTCGAGCACTTCGATTATTTGATTCACCAGCAACTCCAAAAACTTTAATAGAAAAAAGCATCAGTCATACTCCCTTGCCATCCAGATGCTCCAGGCTGTTTCACCTGGAAAAACCGAGGGCTGTAGCTTCGTGCTACCCAACAAAATCTGACAAACCTGCTGCCAACGTTAACCCTTTTACTCCCAATGGGATGCTGCTTACTGCTAGAAAGAGAACTAGGTCAAAACGTAGTCTTAATAGGTGAGTATTTGAGAACAACAATCGTATCTGTTCATGGCTCCGTGAAATTTAATGACAGTCTGCAAAGTGCTTGTTGATTTTGGAAAACTTGAAATTTTCTCCCATGTGAAATTCGCCCATTATTCATGTACACGTTTTGTTTCTGCAACAGCTCTCCGGACATACGAATCCCTAAGTTTGACCTCCCTGATTCAGAAGACTCGGATAACGAGGTGGAACAACCAACAAAGCGCGTCGCCCTCCATGAATCTAATATCTCCAGATACCATCAAGAATTCCATGAGCTTGAACTGATTGGCATTGGAGAGTTCGGTTCTGTGTACAAATGCATCAACAGACTAGATGGCTGCATTTATGCCGTAAAAAAAAGTATCAAACCCGTAGCCGGAAGTGTAAATGAAAAAAATGCCCTTAACGAAGTATACGCCCACGCTGTGCTTGGAAAACATCAACATGTAGTTCGCTATTATTCTGCGTGGGCAGAAGACAATCATATGATTATCCAAAATGAATACTGTAATGGTGGCAGTTTGGCGGATGTGATTTCCAACCTTCCAGCGGACAAGAGGCATTTGTCCGAAGCTGAAATGCGCCAACTTTTATTGCACGCTGCGGAGGGACTGAGATACATACATTCCATGCAACTAGTCCACATGGATATTAAACCAGGGAACATATTTATTTCCAAAGAAAAACGACTACATGCCGTTAATTACGATTCGGCAGATGATGGATTTGACGAAGAGGAAACTGTGGAGGAAGAAATCACCTATAAAATTGGCGATCTGGGCCATGTAACTTCGATTAGTAACCCTCAAGTTGAAGAAGGAGACTGTCGTTATCTACCAGTTGAAATTTTGCATGAAGATTTTACTCACTTACCCAAGGCTGACATATTCGCATTGGGATTAACTGTTTACGAAGCTGGTGGTGGCGGCGCGTTACCCAAAAATGGTCCTGAGTGGCACGAAATTCGGAATGGAAACCTGAAGGAACTTCCGCATTATAGCAGAGATCTTAACGAACTTTTAAAGGTAATTAAATGAACGTATTCCTTGTGATTTTTTTTTTTTATTATTTTTTGTCTCAATACTAAAGTTTACATGCAACTACTCTGGTCGACAATGATTGTTAACGCGTTCTGTGTTGTTACAGCTCATGATTCATCCAAATCCTGAAATGAGACCATCGGCAGTTTCGCTGATTCAACACAGGGTGCTGTGCCCTTTTGGGAATAAGACAAAGGCTCAACTCCGTCGAGAACTAAATGCTGAAAAACTTAAAAACGAAATTTTGCTGAAACAGCTTCAAGAAGCAGCAAAGTGCCTTAAGACTATTGCACCAAGTATGGGAGCAATTAATCTATCTACGAATTCTGGAGGATACAGATTGAGGCCCACCACCACTAGAACCTCATCACGGGCAATTGGCAAAAAGGTTAACCGTAGTAATAGCACAACAAATTTTTGACTATCGTTTATTAAAAAAAAAAAGTCAATGCTCGCTTAAAGCAACCACGGCACCAGGATGATGGTGCCTTGATATTGTGATATCCAAGTAACCCTAGTTAGTAAGTAATAATAAAAATGAATTTTTAACACTTAATGCTTAGTATGCAGAGTTGATATATAATGTGCCACTAACTAAAGAGAGATGAATTGCTTGTTATAATCGATGAGTTCCATGTCAAGGATATATTTATAATAAAACTGAATTTTCCTAGCGGAGACTTTTCTATATTTCACGATATTCGAATTCACACCTTGAACGTTACCTTTTTTGTTGTTCTGTTGTTCGTGTCACCTCTATGGTCTCAAGAAAACCATATCCAATTTACTTTCATATGATCGGTAAAATGAGATGATTCATGAATACGTACGTCTCAATTGTTACATTTTTCTTAACAGTCTATTTATTTTGGTAAGCAATCTATCGTCCTTGGATTCCTAACTTTTTTTTGATTCGTCACAATTTGACTCTGCATACAGTCTAGTAACTCAGAGAAGAAAAAAAGTACTCAAAAAACTGAGTTTGTTAATTGAGTTATCCATGAACTAAAGTATTTTCTATACTAAATTATTTTTCTGATTTCAATAAGTATAAGTTCAATAAGTATATTTTTAGCATGTGTCGAATATCCTATTATACATACATAGTATACATATATACATATATAAATATTATATAGATGAAAAAATTACTTCGTAGTAATGGTGCGTCAGAAAACTTTGTTTTCTCATTAAGTTTGCGATACAGAACACGAAGTTGTTTTCTGTTTATTCGAAACGCTTCCCCTTCTTTCTGCTGGAAATACAACCCAGTTAATTCTCATAACACAATCCCAGTTTTTAATTCAGCTGGAAAATTTATACGGAATTTTTTTTTTTTTATACGATGTATAAAAATCATACTGGTGGCTGTTAACTTTTTTATGGTAGCAAAAGTTGAAGGTACGTAGTGGGGTGGAATTTTTTAATAAATAATTTTTTAATTTTTTTCCTAATACTTTACAATCGTTGAGGTGGTATGATCAACCTTCGGCAAATGATACAGGTACAACAATATTCTCCCAGTGACGTCTGTGGCCTTTCTGTTTTAATTTTTCAATGATTAAAAAGAAAAATTTGAGAATTACTACCCGTATGTTTCATACCTCTATTTACTTATCTGATTTAATAACACTGTTGATTGAAAAAAAATTAAGAAACGTAAGCATGATTGTTTAAAGTTTTCATTCAACTTGATAATTCGTGACATATTTAATGAGAATGTCTAATACTACTTCCTTCAAATGTACTAGGTTACATTTTACAAAAATATTCCTTGTGACGAAAAGTATATCTCTGAATCTGTGACTAAAGAATTGTTAGTTTTTACTAAATAATAATACTTTTTTGGAATAGTCTTTATTTTTGAATTGCTCATATTGTTACATACGCAGAATTGATGGAGATTACCTAGAAACGGAATGTGTTGGTGGAGTTCTGAATGAATTTTTTTCAATGTGTGATGAAATGATTCTCACGTTACTGTGATTTACTTTAAATGGTAAAAAAAAAGAACTCACAATGTTTTACAATCGTTATTATTAATTTCTTTCTCGTTAGTTGTCTATTCTATTATTTCGTAAGCTAATTTGTACATTATAATCGTAATAATATTACACTATAAAAGAATTCACATGAAATAAGAGACCAATGTAATTGCTGAAATTTTCCAGGCAACTAGTTATGTACGTCGTAAAGTAATCCTTTGTTGTATTTTTTAGCATGAAAATGATAAAGTAACCATGTAAAAAAAGATAGAAAGAACAACATTTAACTAATAAAAAAGAAAAACAAAACAAGTTAATTAAACCTTATCCCTATACTATACAGACTAAAATCAGTTGACTGCCATTTTTCACATACAATATAATAATTAGTTCTATAATATTGTCTATCAGAATTTAAATTTTGTTTGCCTCTAATATTTTTTAATGGCCCTGCATATCACCGATAAATGTATATTGAAAAAAAGAAAAAATATGTCACAGATTGTACGTAAAATGATCTCAAAAAATTTGATAGACACGAAAAACCAACAATCACTTTTCACCAAATTTTCACCCTCACTTTCTGGTTGCCATCGACTCGTGAGCGTTCGTGATTATGATATTTGTGGAGTTCGCGATCTATTTTAAATCTGCCGCCACTGAAATAATGATTCGAAAATAGTTCCTAGTACTTGCGCTTGCGTTGAGAGTAAAGAGTACTTTTTGAATGCTTTTGGTTCCGAATGAGCAATTTTGTTTTTAGCGACATCTGTGGCGGTTTTTGCAAGAGATAGTTTTCTATCTGTGTGATCAACTGTTCGTAGGATTAGTGAGAGCGAGATTTCAGAATGGCGACCGTCTCTGCTTAGGAGAGCACGCATTCCCGCCGAGAAATCGAGTAATTTTTGAGGTCTTTTGACAATTTCTATGTGGTTAGCGTCGCGCATCTAACGATAATGATTATAGAAAATCCTGATCAGTTTAAGGTGTGGCTTACGGCTGTCCTGGAGCCACTGTAAGTAGGCCAGCTTGTCTCATTTTAGATTCATGTGTGTGTGAATCTGATATCGTAAATGATCGTACATGTGCTATATTATCGCGACTGTGTGAGGGGTGATAATTACATGTGTTGTGTCCAGCGCCTCCACCTGACCCCCGGGACCCCCTGGTGCGACGCCAATTTTAATTTCAATTACTCCGTTTTAATTGGCTACAATTTTAGGGATTCTCTACAATATCAATAAATCCTAGCGAATATCCATGATTCTCTCTTCTCTCCACTCAAAATGTCAAATCCTTCCACTGCTCCTCACCCTCTAACATTCTTCCCTCAAAACATCACTTAGTTTTTGCAATACATCCATTCCCAACCGGCACACTTTTTACTCATCAATTTCTGAGATCTCATGGTCACCGTTGTATGAGACTCCGTTATTGCTATTTAGCAATACTTTGGAAACATGAATTACCCTGCCGATGCTTTTGGCTAAAATAGTCACGGGGCTGAACCTGATTTTTATTACAACATATCGCCATTTAGATTTCATACCCAAAAAAATAAATTGCTTCCCTCGTTCCATTATCAGTGTATCTACACCAATGGTTAAAATTGTTTGAATGAATTGCGCGAATGGTTTGAATGTACACTTTGCTATGATGCGACCTTAATGTGATATTTCTCAGAAATTATCCATTGTCTACCTCCTTAAATATAAGAGGAGCAATACATATTTTTTTAGTAGTCGAGATGGAAATGTTTTGCTTGTACCATGTATTTGGCTTACTCAAATGATGTTGCTATAAAAATCACATTTACCTATGTATGTATCATAGATATCCCTATGAATGCATTTTGTAATTTTTGTATGGGCTGTTTGCACAGATGCGATGCAGATCCTGCTGCTCTAGCCAAATATGTCTATGCTTTAGTCAAGAAAGACAAAACTCTGGAAGAGCTGCGTGGAGGCATGGTTGAACAACTAGATGTATTCTTACAACAAGGTGCGTCCATTTGACACTTGATCTTTGTCCGTATCAGTTAATTTTCTAAGATGAAAACCAACTCTCATCCTTAATGTGAGCTGATCAAGTTACTGATTTATTTTACCTTTTGATAAAGTACTTCCTTCAGAATCTGGGTGCTATCACATCGATAATTTGAAATTTTTCGCTCGTACAGAAACCAAAAATTTTGTTGAACTCCTTTTCAAAACATTGGAGACACAGGAGTATGTATTACCCCCTCCAAAAGGAGCACCCGAGGGTGGTGGGACGCCGCCTGGTATAAATCCACCACCACCAGTAGAAAAATCAGTTGAAATAATTATTCCTCCACCCCCACCTGCTGGGAGCCCACCGCAGCCAACCCAAGTCAATGGAGCTACACCTGCACTAGTGATTAAAAGAGAAACAAGAAAATCTGATTCAGAAAAAGATGTCTTGGACAAAGAGAAGCGCTCGCGAAGCAGGTATAGTTCAAAGCTCAAACGACAAATTCCTAGAAACTTTACTCCAGATTTTAAATGCCAAAATAGTAAATGCTCCGAGGTTTGTATTGATAATGTTCCTTTAATGATAAAGAAGTGGGAGGATGAGATCAAGAACGAGATCGCGGTCGCGATCTTGGGAACGTGACCGTAGGAGATCCAGAAGTCGGGAGCACATTCGTCGGGACAGAGAACGTGATAGGAGTCGTCCGTGGAGAAATAAGTCACCACCACTGAGTACTAGGAGGCAGGATAGGAGGTAAGCGCTCGAGTCCTTCCACTATGTCGAAAATAATACTGGCGCGATTGAATTAATTTGAAACATCTGAGGCATACTTTTTCCAGACGGAGCAGAAGCCGAAGTACATCACCGTTACGTTCACGAGTTCGTGACGGACCTGAGCTTCGTGACCACAGGGCTCGTTTCCGAAATAGATCTCCAACGCCCCTACGATCCAGATCCAGATCAAGATCTATGGATCGTAAAAAGGTGGATAGGTCGGAGAGAAATGAACCTGGCCGTCTAGAACGACCCGACGGAAGTCCTGGGGGTGGAACCCCCACGCAGGACAGTAATCACGGAGATGTAGACATGAGACTTTCTACTACCAGTCAATCTATCCAAAGTGTTGTAGCTGTTGCTGCAAATCCACCGAATAGTCAACCGGGTACTTTCCAACCCAAGAGACGTTGCAGAGATTTTGATGGTCAGTGTGATTTCCTTGAGCAGTCTTTTCATCGATTGAATACGGAATGACTATTTAATCTCAATTTGAAATTGTGTGTGTATTTGAACTTTCAGAGAAAGGATATTGTATGCGAGGTGATCTCTGTCCGTACGATCATGGTACGGACCCGGTAGTTCTGGAGGATGTCGCTTTAAGTCGTGTGTTAACTTTTGGGCCGCATGGACCACAGGCCCCGGGCACGGTACCTGTTTCCTCTATTCCTGAACCCCCTACCGGACCAAATGGCAATGCTCCACCTCCACATTTACCACTCGCAAGTCTACCGCCCCCACACCTTAGGAATCAGCATCATTCTAACATGGGTAAATAGTCTTAATTTATACTCAGTTCATTGAAAGAGACACACAACATTCTAACGCTCACTTAACCTCGCCTAGGAATAATGAAGATACCAGAGGTTTTTTTTAAAGCAAATATCTTAAACAAATTATGTTAGTTGCATTTGCAGAGTATAATCCAGATGCTCCTAGTATGGAGCCCCGTATGACATGGGGCCGGCATCCGCCTCCAGGTCCAGGAATATATGGCCGTGGACAGCGTGAACTTATCAGTGTACCTGTCATACCCCATACAAATCCGAGTGAGATGCCACACGCTCAAAATAATCCATTGAAACGTAAACAGGCGTTTGATTTTAATCGCCTTGGACCGAAACAACGAGTAGTTCACAATCCTGCTAACTGTTCTCTTGAATTGAAGAAAGTTCCACGTAGCTTGAATAACATAACTCAGTTAAATAATCACTTCTCCCGTTTTGGTAAAATTGTCAATATACAAGTTAATTTTGGGGGTGACCCTGAGGCAGCCTTGGTCACCTTCCAAATACCATCCGAAGCTAAGGCTGCCTATAGAAGCACCGAAGCTGTGTTGAATAATAGATTTATCAAAGTTTTCTGGCACGTCAATCTCAACAATAATACAACCAGTGGAGCTATAGAGAACGTACCTCCAGGTGAGGCATTTTGTCAATAATGATTAATATCGCAAATGAAAAGAATAGCTTTACCGAAAAAGTATTCCATGTTTTGATGAAAAAACTTAAGAGTTTTGTTTTCTGTAAATTTGAGCAGGTAGTCGTCCATCGGTTAAGGAAAGACTAGGCGCTGCCATAAATCCACCGGTAAAAACTGAAGAAAATGAATACGTTCCCACTCGTCGTTCTACGGAAGAGCCAGCGACACCTACCGCAGTACCTGTGTCGCCAAAAGCACCCCCTACGCCGTCTAGAGAAGATAAAGTACTCGCGATAAAAAAATCTCAAGAGATGTTGGCTGCTAAAGAAACATTAAAAAAGAAACAGGAAGAGAAGCGGAAGGAGGCTATAAAGTTGACCGCAGATTTGCGCAAGAGGAAACAAGAGTTACTCGATAAACAGCTCGTTGAAATTCGCTCCTTGATCGATCGTGCCGAAAAGAATCCAGACCAGAAGGACGCCATAATGGCGACGATTAAAATCATGCAGCAATCTATCGACAGTTTACGAAAAGATCTAGCCACCAATGGCCAAGTAGGACCCAA
Organism: Athalia rosae; assembly: GCF_917208135.1. Lineage (NCBI taxonomy): Eukaryota > Metazoa > Arthropoda > Insecta > Hymenoptera > Athaliidae > Athalia > Athalia rosae. Next base: position 15,207,857 of record NC_064026.1, read on the forward strand.
TAAATCTCAAGTCAAAACCAGGGAACAAACTCAAAAAGAAATTCTAGACGCTGAATTAGATCTAATGACTGCGCAACAGGAGGGTCAAGATGCCGGTGAACTACAAAAGAGATTAAATGAATTGCGAGCTCAGGCAGCTGCGTTAGGCTTGAGTGCTGGAGTCGGTGTTGGAAGGGGTACGAGACCTGCAAAAGTGACGCGAGGTAGTCACGTTTTGTCTTATCGGGGGCGGGGTCGAGGAAGCTATGCTCATGTTTCCGTAGATCATAGACCCACTAGCCTTCTTATTTCTGGTTACGAAACTGAAGAGAAAGAGGAGGTTTTAGCACATTTCCAAGTAAGTAGTACTACGGCTGCGTAAGAAACTTTAAATTTCTCTCTATTCAAAGAGCAGAATGGGAAAGAATCAAATTCATCTCCTTAAAAGAGTTTTATGACATAAAAATGCCCGGCTAAAGCCATTCACTTATCATATTTTTCAGCAATACGGTGATATAGTTAATCAAATGGTGGACGATGCAACCCCATCGATTGTAATCAATTTCAAATCAAGGAAAGAAGCGGAGGTCGCATTGGTGAAAGGTCGTACGTTTCAAGACAGGTTATTGTCCGTGACCTGGGTCACAGGGCACCACTTACATCGTGGAGGTGGGGCCAACGCCAATGTCAACGTACCCCAACCCGCTCGTTCCGAACAAGCACCGCCCACCGCTGACGAAGAATTAGAACTAGAAGTGAGTCTGCTGAACATTTCTGATAGTAACGTGCGAAGCTTTCGTGGAGATATGGTGTACCATTTTCAGAAAGCAGTTTCTTAACGAACTTTGTTTTTCGAATTTTCAGGGTGCTGCGGAGGCTCTACTTTTAGAAGAGAATGAGGAGGAGGAGGAAGAAGATGGGGAGCCACGGAGTTGGAGGCGATAGCAGCGTCAATGTCCTCTGTGACGAGATGTCCATACCACCTATAAAGTCACAGCGGAGCCATATGGCAAATTCGGTGTACGTTAAGCACTAGTGCGATCACTGCACTGAGATTTGATGTACTCGATACCTTGATTTTGGCTAAAAAGAATCAGGCTGCAGACATTATTGAGTGTTATACTATTTGTTATATTAAATATACTGTGCGCACCATTACAGTATTTACTGTTACTGTAACACAGGCGCACCCAAATAGACTACCACTATGCAAGTTTTCAGAAAACAACTAACCAAAATTATCCCATTATTTGTAGAATAAAATCGCTATGTTTTGTATGGGAAACTCCAAACAGTGTTGTAATTTCTGATAGTTTTTTGTTTAAACCTTGCCCCCTTTGTGTGGGGCTTATACGTACGGTAATTGAATAGACAAGTCAAGTCATCGCAAACTTCTATCATTCATCAATACTGTTGAACATGACTAGCCAACTTATTAGCGCATTATTTTACGTCGGTACTTCGTGATTTATACATGCGGCCTGCTTTTCATAACAATGGCATCTCCTAGAAACTATTACCGACGAATCGAATTTATTTTTCTATTTTAATATCCTAATTTTATAACTTTTTATGTTAGATACTTCGATAAGTTTCAGAATAATTATTTGTATCATTTTAATGAGACGGTAGTTAAGGTATGATACAGAGTAAAGGTAAGCATGATGTAAATATGATGTAGATTAATTAATTTATTTTTCATATCTAGAGCTAGATTGTTCGGAAAATATCACAAAGGATGTCAAGACTACAGCCGTTGACCGTCTTTAGCCAACGCTAGAGTTAATGCTTACGCCTCATTAATTAGCGAAATACTAAAATACTTGTATCTAAATAGCTTATTCTGGAAAATTCTAAATTGTCAAATACTCGCCTATGTAATACTAAATAGTGCTTCAAAATTCTCGGCACTTTAAGGACCTTTGGAACCGGACTTCGAACGCGCCTCTTGCTATATTGGTAGATTGCCTTATCGCGTATGGGCTTATTTCTTCTACACCAAAAAGTGATATAAAACTACATCAGCACGTATCATTCTGGTCCTCTCCATAAAGTCTGGACACATGAGCAAGACCCTTGATAGCAAAACGAATCACCGATGCTTGATCTTTCCACTGTACACTAGATGTATCTGTTGCAAAGATCCTTTAATAATAGTTCTATTTAAGTGAGTAATTAGTTCCTACCTAAAATTTAATAAGATGTAAACTGGAAAAACTTCAATATCGCATACACTCACCATTGAGAACTAATTATTTAAAATCGACGAGTCTCTATCGGAATTGCATACCTATATCATAAATATTTGTAAACTTGGTAAACTTTTTTTAGTAGATTAGATATTTCACCTCTAACAGTATTAAGCCATCGCCGGATAACTTCAACTTCATCGAACAATGAAATAAGCAAAGCTGTGTTACGCTACGCTATTGTAAAGAGTTTTGAAATTGTAAATTACGAAATGCATAAATAGTAGTGAGCTAAGTTCATTACGTAAAATTATCTATTATTGTATTACCTTTGCGTATACTGATACATGCTACATTTGATCGAGGATACTTATATTATTCTTACAAATTCATGATTCTGAAATTTCATCGATCACTTCGGTTGTAGTATGTTTGAGCAAATGCGTATTAACTCACAGTAGAATAACCATTGAAATTCAATTAGTCCACTTCTACTGTTTTTGCTTTGTGGGTTTGAATGGTTTGCTTGAATGATAAAAATTAAACGACGCCTGGAACAAATTCGTATACTACTGGTTGTATTGATTGTGGAGTTATGCAGATTTTCGAAGACGTGAGGAGAGGTACTCTTGCATCTAACCCCTCGCCTCTTGCCCTTCGTCAGGGTGCCACCCAATTAGCCAGAAGACTTCCTAGCAAAAGTTGTGCAACTGGTAAAACTGAGAGTGGCAAAGTGATCGAGGGACCATGAGCTGATCCGTGGTAGGCTCCTCGGAGAAGCCATCCTCCCAATCCAACGGACTTATGTGTCGTAGTGAACAAGGCAGCCAGAAGAACACGTCTTGGTAACCATCGAGAACACAGTGCCCAACAAAGCCAGGCAACGATGAGCTGCTGTATGCAAGCTGAAAACCACAAGTGTTAACAGCTCAACATTTAGGATCGCGAAGTAACTAAATTAAATATTTCGTGCATTTCTTCACCTATGAGTACGCAGAGTAAAATGTCAACCGCCTGAAGAGATGATGCGTCTGCTGATAAGGCATCGCAGAACCAGTGATATGCAGTTAACAATAAAGCTGCTTGCGGAACCCATGCTGTCTGTAGTCCGTAACAAATGTTCAATTTAGTAAGAGTGGGCTGCAGAATAGCACCAACTCCCAAGGGTATCACGGTACTCAATAATAACTCTCTCACATTGATGCCAACAAATGGTGCGGTTGATGCACCTAACTGAACATCACAATAAATTTGGTTGTGTTCTTTGTTACGCTTTATCATTTGATTCATGATAAATCACACATTGTTGTCTCACCATCATGTATAACAAGAATGGCGATAGGAAGAATCCAACAAAATATGATATCAACGTTGTAACTATACTGGTCGGTAGATCTGCATCTGCTAATCGACTCAATACAAGACCTGTACTAAACGGGGGTGGCATACAGTATAATACCTGGAATAGATCATTTCAAACACGTTGAAAAATTATTAAAACGTGGCACTGGTATACATTTATTTTATTGACTAAAAAAATTGAGCGCTCAAAGCAGCATTTAAACTCGTACCTCCATCCCTTTAAGGAGCCAAACGTTGACTCCAACGTATGTTAAGAGGCTTGTTCCGACTCTGATCAATAGAGGCATCAAAATGTACACAAAACATAGCACAAAAATTAGAAGGTATCCGTTACTTAGTGCTATGTAGAGTGAACTTGGACTAAAAGATAGTCCAGCTTCTAGGTACGTTAAAGGCACAGCAAAATACCAAATTGCCAAGTTTCCATTCATCACTCCTGTAATACATACGCTTCAAAATCGATTGAATCTATCTAGCTAGGTGATCAAAGCATCAGATGAAAGCAGCATTCGATGAATGAGCTAAGATTCGTCCATTTAGCTGTACTTGACCATAGAAGGGTCAAAATATCAGGTTCTGATTGAACCTACCATTTACCCCTCCAAAATCAGGTCTGAATGATGCTAACAGCATACAAAGTAGCATCAATGAGAAGAAACCATAGCGGAATACAAGCTCGTTCTTTTTTTCACGTTTACTCATTGTAAGATACTTCTTGGAGCATGTAGTGCTGCAAAGCTGACTCTCGCATCTCTCGTGCAGTTAATATTAGATGCAAAACGTTATTTGACGCCATTTACCTGAGAGCAATCAACGATTCGCAGAATAAATGTTGAATAAACCATGTAATCAATGAATGGATTTTCTAATTTAGCAGCAGGGAGATAAGTATAACACATTTGTTACCCATGTATGAATATATTCTATGTATCACTACTATGTATAACTATAGCTATAGTGCATAATAATGAGGATGGATTTAGATAAGGAAATAATAATGAACGACGAAGAATTTCAATCGAACTTTAGTCAATTGTATATTTTACAGAATTGTAGTACATTCTTAAACAGACGTGATAAATAAATTATATAGCAAGCAGGGAATAGTTAATACTAAATATCCTGAGAATAATAGTAGCTTAGTGCGGAATATGATGTATAATAAAAATTGCTAATGTAAAACTAACGTGTGAATAAAATCTATAAAAAGTGATTTATGAAAATATGTTCTTTTTCTACAAATCAATGATTGCACATGTACCGTAATCAGCACCTCGGGGTTCACATTTTTTGAGCCCGAACGACGACGCACCAAGTGCACATCGCACTACTGTCACCTGTCAAAAGTGTGAATCGCATTCCTACCATGGATTCCTACTGTGACGAAATTCTTGTAATGCGGTGATAGAATAATTGCAGATCCACTTTTTTGTTCAATTACTTTTATAATATAGAGAATCGACGAAAACCAGGGCGAAATCCAACGGTCTCCATATTAATTTTTACTATTTTTTGGAGGTCGCTGATAACCATCGCGGTGGACGCGCCTGAGCGTAGAGCCGCTAGTCGCGCACATTGTTGGAAAGGGATGAAATTTGAAATACGGCCGAAATCCCATTCAGCATCTTGAATTGTCGGATCACTGTTGTTAAACATGGCGGCCGCCGTTGCTCCTAGTACGACAAAAGATGTCACATCATATTTGAGCCAAAAGCAAAACGTCCCGGATAAAGAACTGGCCGCGGAATGGGCACAACTTGAAGAACTTCATAATAAAAAGTACGTAAACACGGTTTGTCCTAAACAAGAAATAAATGTCGAAGAAATATTTTAACCTCTTGTATCATCCCGGTGACTTGCAGGCTTTGGCATCAGCTCACACTGAAATTGGAAACCTTCGTAGAGAATCCCGCCCTACAGAAAGGGGATAATCTTGTACAATTGTACAACAATTTTTTATCAACTTTCGAAAATAAGTGAGTATTGACACTTTTTAACGATCTCATCATATGGGCTACCATAACCTCAATTCAGTCACAGGTTAATAACCTCGCAGTTGAACCCATCCAAACTCACGTATAATCACTCCCACCTAAGACGAGTTACCATTTACGGGGAGATGAAGTTTAATTTCATCTATTTTGTATTTGCTCATACGAAGGACTAACCTTGACAAAGTGCATCTCGGCTAGATCAAAACTACCACAAATAAATACTGCACTTATAGTTCCAATAATTTTAAAGACATACTTTCTCGCTTACCTAATCCAGGATCAACCCATTGTCGTTGGTTGAGATTTTGGCACATGTTATACAGCAGTTCCAAGATAAACAGGAGGCCATCACCTTCTTGGAAAAAACAGAATCGAAAATAAAAAATAATAATGAAGCGGTTGCTCTCTGCAAAGTTCTCAGCGGACAAATTCTCCTTGATAAGCTCAATGATCAGGATAGAGCAAAGAAGGTCATCGAAGACGTAGAATTAATGCTCGACAATGCTGATGGCATCACGACTGTTCATGGAAGATTCTATTTGTTGGCCAGCAGGCTGTACAGACTGCAAGGCAAACACGCAGAATATTACCGAACGGCCCTCAGGTAAATATATTGGCTCATAAGTTGTAATAGTCCAAGTTTCATGAAATTAAAATATTTCCAAATTTGTTTATTTTTCGACTTTTTCCGTGACAGGTATCTTGGTTGCATAGAATTAAATACCTTGAGCAAACAAGAGCAGGAACAACACGCATTTTTCCTTGGCCTTGCTGCCCTATTGGGAGAGGGCGTATACAATCTCGGTGAGCTTTTAGCTCATCCTGTATTAGAGTCTCTGAAAGGGACCCCGAACGGCTGGCTAGTTGATTTGCTTCAAGCCTTCAATGCCGGGAATATTGCGGCCTTAGAGAGAACCAAACCTCAATGGAGTAAAGTGGCCGATTTAGCTGCACAGGAATTGAAACTTAGGCAGAAAATTTCCCTCCTGTGTCTCATGGAAATGACATTCAAACGGCAAGCGAATAACCGGTAAAAAAAATTTCACGGCCATAAACGAAAAATTGAAAGTACCTCCAATATATTCAACTGGATAGTCCAGGATTGCTGTTGATAATATCTTTTCTCCCATTTACCAGACAGCTGACTTTTGCTGAAATTTCCCAAGAAACGCGGTTGCCTATCGGTGAAGTCGAGCTCCTTGTTATGAAAGCTCTTGCACAAGGCTTAGTTCGCGGGGCCATTGACCAGGTGGCTGCAACAGTAAATATGACTTGGGTACAACCACGAGTTTTGGATCGTGTGCAGATAGCAGGGATGGTACAGCGATTAGAGGGTTGGTGCAAGGACGTCAATTCGATGGAAAGTCTTCTCGAAAATCGAGCATCTGAGATTCTTACTCTATAATGTTATGTACCAGAACTTCACCGTATTCAATGGGAAGACACGCAATAGCAAGGCTTAAAACTTGATGATATAATTGGTGACATTACCGTCGAACTGATGACAGTTCGGTTCATTCATTGGCCATTGATTCTAGTAACAATTGTAATAACGAAATTCTTTCATTACGTCTTCAAATATTCACGGCTGTCTGTGCGTAACAGAAGTCCAGTTTCAGATATCTCAATAGTAACACTGCCATCTGTTATTTGTCAAATCGATGACAAGTTTGGTGCACCACTGAGAAACCCACTAAATCTGCTATTGAACACGGTATATCTGATAAGTAATGCTAATATAATGTAAGTTGATGCGAATGCAAAGCTGCAAATATAGTGATGCGGAGTGATAAACGTAATAAAAATTTTCAACGTCTTCGATGTATTGCTCGTACTAGGTATCCTTATTTTTTCTCATGTGTGAAGGTTAATTGTGTGTCAATGTATGATGAAATGGAGTTAGTGCCAAAATCATCAAGTCTATTTTATAACGATGGGATCCCCCCGTCAGTGTCAGCTGTTCATGATTCATTCAAAATGGCTGCCGCGCTTTGACAGCGATGAGCTGTCCTCAATGGCTGGGCCGTCCGTTTTGCACCAAGTTCTGCACTCGTAGTGGTGATAGGCCGAGGCATGTGCCCAACGGATGTCCTGTGAAATGAACAATAGACCATTATTTGTATGAATCAAATTTGAAATCATCTGTCGAGAGCAATTGACGACGGTCTCATGATTTGGTGACATCGATGAATGGTACGTGATCTATATTTATACCCAACAAGAATAATTGAAATAAAATCCCAACGTAGCTCTGTATTTGTTTACAAATAACCATTGACAAGCAAGTTCGCATTCGTTTATGTTCTTCAGCTGATTTTGATTCGATACATTCGTGTTTCATTTTATTATCATTACGTTGAGAATATGATTCGCATCTTTCCTCCTGCCATATTTCTATATAAATAAGAGATTCTGACAAATCATTTTCGAAAAATGAACAAAGAAGGTTATATAGGCTTTGTTTGATACCCCGATTGACCTCATGATGCAAAAGGGTTCTTATTTGAACACATTTTTTGTAAGTACAGGTGAAAACATTCTTGCGATGCAGAGCAACGGCGCTCTTGTTACGGTGCTGCTACTGCTGCTCACCGTTGAGAGTCAAAGCCAGGACCCAACACCCATGCCATTACAGCCTATTGTTATTCATGGCAATTATTCAACAAACTATACAATGCACATAAATACTTCTATCGAATATGTGTTCCTGTACAGTGAAATTGGCAACGTACGTGTTTAGCCTGGATTCAATTTGCTATCACAGAACAAAAAAATTGTTATTCAATTTATAACTGTTGCAGCATTTTGCTGCTTTGTTGCTGTGATTTTTATCGAGCTGTTATTTTCAGGTCACTTTAGACGGTGCCCGAATAAAGGTAGAGAGCAATGCAAATTCCGATCTTCCTCTTATTGTAGTTGTTCGCCAAGCAAAAGGAATATTATCTTGGCAACTTCCTTTTAGTGTAAAAACGGCTGGGGATTCAAATGTCACATTTAGCACAACAAGTAGAACGTTATGTCCTTCGAGCAGTTATCAGAACTTCCAAAGTGGCGGTAGAAAAGAATTTGTCACCGTTAGCATATCTACCGCAAGTGAATCAAACATAGAGTTTAGTTTGAACGTCTCACAAGTCAATGATTTTTACATCTTGTGAGTATCCAACCATGCAATCTACTCTCCTATTAATAGCATGAGATGAACGAAATTCTCTTTCAGGGCCGAGGAAAAAAGGACTGTAACAATTTCCCCTGCTGAACCCATTTATTATGCATATAAATTCCCAAATCCTGGAAAAATGGAAAGCTCATCTGTGTTAATGCGAGTCGAATCAAACAGTGATACTTGTATGACAGTTTCGATTCAAGATCAATCGGTAAATTGAAATTTTCAAACTCTGTACGTGATCTGATTACTCTTTTGATACATACTTAAAGCTTGCCTCGTACGTTTCTAGTGTCCAGTGTTTGATTTGGAACGAAATATTCAGTTTTCTGGATACTGGCAAACTGTTACTAGGAGAGGTGGAATCACAATACCAGTGAGTATTTTGTCTAGAATAACGTTCATTTATGTGAATTTTCGAAATCCAACTCTGGTCAGAACTGGTTGTGAAATTCACAGTTAAATTTTTAGAGGGAAGCATACCCAAACGGCTTTTTTGTCGTGCTTGTCATGAAAGGAGATGATAGCGATTGTTCTGGTAGCATTACCCCGGGTTATCCTGGAAATAAAACGGTGACCTTATCAATACAGCCGAGCATAACGAGACGGGATTACATATTTGCTTCTTCTGTAGTTTTATCAGTTATGATAGGCTTCTGCTTATTCTATACAATCGGTGTTGTCGCACTGAGAATTAGAGACGGAAGGAAATTGAGAGAGCAATTATTGAGTGATCAGGATGACACCGAAGGAACGGACGGCATCGGTGGCCTATCTCCAATGGACGAGGTATCATTAAAATTAATACCAAACTTCTTCGCATTGTTTTAAGCTTTGCTAAGATTCATCTTTCACCAGTGCTTGGAACTCTAGGTCGGTCCGAGCCAATGGGCTTCGGTTGACGAGGACTCTTCCCTGGATGAAGATGACATTGACATGTTAGAGGATGCGCTTTCTGACAAAGAGGTCATACGGACTAAGCGTGTACTATCGGTGTGTGATCTTGCTCGTAAAGATCCCAGAATTTTAAGGCACAAATCCCGGTTATACTTGTACTATCTAGGAACAGTCGCAGTGTTCTATACCTTACCCGTCATACAATTGGTGATCACTTATCAACATGTGCTGCACGTAACTGGAAATCAAGATCTCTGCTATTATAACTTTTTATGTGCCCATCCATTGGGTCTGTTATCGGACTTCAATCACGTCTACTCCAATTTAGGATATGTGTTATTGGGTTTACTATTCATCCTATTGACATACAGCAGAGAGCGGAGAGAACGGGACGAAGAAAAGAATAAAAGTTTTGGGATACCGCAACACTTTGGTCTCTTCTATGCCATGGGTGCCGCTCTGATGATGGAAGGTGTACTGTCGGGCAGTTATCACGTGTGTCCCAATCACAGCAATTTTCAATTCGGTGCGTATCCTATGCATAAATTATTACAAGCTGAAGGGAAGCTAATGAAATTTCCTTTCACCATTTAAAATTATACGCTCGATACAAAAGATTGAATTTTATCTTTGACAATCATATTTATTTTCAGACACAAGTTTTATGTATATAATGGCAGTGCTATGTATGGTAAAAATTTATCAAACACGACATCCTGACATCAATGCTCGAGCTCCGGTCACATTTGGTGTCCTAGCGTTTGCTATATTCCTGGGATTAGTCGGGGTTTTAGATGGCTCCAAATACTTTTGGATAATTTTCACTATATTACATCTTAGCGCTTGCTTGGCATTGACAGCCCAAATTTATTACATGGGTCGTTGGAGATTCAACCGAGGACTTTGTCATCGGATTGTCATGGTAAGAATTTTTAATACTTGGAATATTTTTATCATTTTTATTCGTCTCCAAGAATTTTCTTTTTTTCTTTATTAATATGCAATTTTATGAGCAGATAGTAAGACATGACGCACGCACAGGCGTTATGAACATACTGCGACCTGTCTATGCTGGACGAATGGCGTTACTGATAATTGCAAACGTGTGCAACGTGGCCCTTGCAGTAGTGGGAAATATGCATCATGAAAAGGACTTTGACACATACTTATTGGCAGTATTGATGGCCAATCTACTCCTTTATACATTCTTCTATATTGTAATGAAGGTATGATTTATCATTAGAATTGAATCATAAGTTTTTCGTTTCCTTTTTATTGAACCAACGAGTCACGTCACGTCGCTGTTGCCTGATGCATGACATGGAGAAAAATCAGAAATAGCGTAACTTAACCAGTGAAACCACAAATTGGGCGTTATCGGTCAAAGTGTGATTTTCTTTTATAAACAATCATCAAATTCGGGTAGTCTACCGAATGGTATAGGTATATTTGTTTAGTTCTTTTCTTTTCTCATTTCAGGTCTGTCACAAAGAGAGGATTTTGATTCAACCAGCGATCTACATCATTCTATCTTTTATGACTTGGGCAGCGGCGATGCACTTCTTTCTACGCAAGTCAATATCATGGGCCTTGACGCCGGCACAATCCCGTATATACAATAAGCCATGCGAATTATTGAACTTTTTTGATCCCCATGATATTTGGCACTTCCTATCCGCTTTAGCAATGTTCTTTTCGTTCATGGTGCTATTAACATTAGATGATGACCTAGTCGACGTACATCGAAGTCAGATACCAGTCTTCTAGTTATCGAAGATCACTCATTTTCACTAGACTGAATTGTTATTTCATGTGATATAAACAGTGTAAATATTAACGTGTTTTAATTTTAATATTCAAACAATTATTGGTTGCACATCGCCATAATTGTACAGATTGAAAGAAAATAGATAGTTTCCCGAAGCTGCAAAGTTTGAACCGATTGATGATAGCCCACCAAACAACCTGCGTGTTGACGCAGGCGTTGGAAAAGTTGGAAAAAAAGTTTTTCTATTAGGGCTTTTTTCTAAAAATAAATATATAATCTCTCTATATTCCCAAATTCTCGTATTACAATACAGATAACAAACTACCATATTAAATACATGGCAAACATGTACAACACTCCGCTTTCTCACTTCAAAAGTTCAGCTAACATGTCGACGAAATAGTCTCGTTACATGGCGATACAAGTAATAGCTATAATAATTGAAAAGGTTTTACTAGCAACTTTGTGGATTTTACTATAATATTAATAACAATGGGATGCATTACGAGCGTATGTACAACAAATTAGGCCTAAAAGAGCTACATACACCAGGTACGTCGGCATTTCAAATAATGATATGAATCAGCTACGAAGATGCACTCGAATCATTGTGATGCTCTTGACCCGAAGTTTCGAGCTGTGACAGAGTTCGCAGAAGTTCAGCTCGTTCACCCGCTTGCAGCCTGTGGGCAATTTCTATAACCGCATCCAACCTCACTTCCGGACAACATTCGAGAGCCTCTTTAACGCGAATAAGAACAGCATTCTTTCTAACGCAATTTACGTTACGACTAACAACACTGCCTTCAGTTTCATTTTGGGTAATCAACCATTTGGCTACGGCCTCGTCTTGGTCCCACAAGTACGATTCGGTAGCGCCTCTGTCTTCGACGAACCAGCGTCTCAGCATAGAAACTACAGTTCCAACACCCAAACTAGGCTGTGTCGAGAGGACGTCTTTTGTCACGTCATCCTCCAAAAGATTTCGTCTTAGCCGCCAATATAACATGCGGCGTGCCTTCTTCCACGGTATAATCTCGCTAATCACACCTTTTTCCAACATTCTTTCAGGGGTGTCGTGTAACTCCGCAAAGTGAACGGCTACCTGATGGTACATCGGTTCCAGAGCCTGTTCTCTTTTGCGAATCTCCGTGTCCAGGCTGGCACGCTCTTCAGCGGAGGTCGAAGCGGTAGCTCTTTCCTGAAACAAAGTAACGTGATTCGGTGAATTTTCAAGTTCAGGTAGGCAAACGAATTATTTTAATTCGTCCGTTGACTTACCTTCAAGTTGCGTATGACTGGGTCGACCCGATGCATCGTTTTTACAAGATCCTTGTGTCTGAATTTGATTTCAACGATTCCTTCCGGTTCTAGTACACCACCTCTGCCGGTCGTGTCAGCGAACATTTCCATGTACCTAGGATTAATGGACGGATCAACGACTGCCCAGGCACCGCCTCTCAGTTCTCCGTTCGGAGGGATGTATACTATGACTGGCCTGGAGTACTCTCTTAATGCGTCAACGATGTAAGCGCCAAATTTGACAACTTGTTCGTACATATCTGTTTGGGGAGTCGAAAAATTGATGAAAAGGTAATCAACGCATATTTGATTCGATTTTGCATGACCTGAAATTATGTCTCACGACTTACCCTTCATGCCTCCGGAAAATCCGCGCCAGTTGGCGAATATGAACAAAGGCAGTTCCTCTTTACCGAAATCACGAATAGCTTGGGCAGTCTTGTATGCGCTGTCTGGGAACCAGACTTGACCTGCCTGAGATACCGTCTTTGCTTCAGAATCCAAATTTGCGGGGTCTGCCGGCAAATGTAGTTCGACTGTTCGTGTTTCCACCGCTATCACACCGCAAGGAATACCTCCGAGCCTGGCGCGACCCGTCACCACCGTTTGTGCCCAAGGTCTCATAATTTCCTACGAATGATTGATAATTGAATTCAGTGATCGTCTCGACAAAAGGTGTGTTCAGTGGTCAAGTACTGATTAAGTTTCTGCTCTAACCTGCCACGAGCCCCGATCGAAGAAGCCACTTTCCCAAACAGAGGAATCGGTGGAAGAATGTCTTCCTTCGAGCATCCATCTGGGGTCGTACGGGGCCTTTGTTGGAACGTAACCAATTTCTCTGTCAATTGGGTCAGGATGTGGTGCGGACAGAATTGGAAGCGGCCCCCCTTTAGCTTTGGGTACGTAGCTCAGCCACCGTAGAACAGTAGCTATTCCATCTAAATCTCTCGGTTCGGTCGTGTGTGAAACACCATTGTTGTGCATTATTTGGATTCCACCCAGTTGATTGTTGCTCGCGTATACCTCACGACCCAGTACCGTATTCAGTGCTCTATACCCGGTCAATATGATGTGCGAGTTCTCAATTTGTATCACTCGTTGACCCAGACGTAACAGATAAGAACCAATACCGATCGCGCGGCATGATACAATGGATATTGTGACCACCTGTAAAGTTGAAATACAATTTCGAGGCCTTTCGATATTTATACATAAATAATTTACGATTCATAATAACGTACGGATAATTATGTACCTCGTTATATGCTTGAGATGTTTCGCCAGCAATCATACCGGCGTATTTCAAATTTTCAACACCAAGTCCGTCATCTTTACCAATTATATCTGTTATCTTGTAACGAGGCTCTCCGTTGTCCTCGATCAATGACGCTTTGATTGAATTGTACGGTGCTAATCTTGCGTAATCGTCTGGGGTAACGTAGATGTATTTGAAACCTTTCTCCGGTTCGTTTTCGTCTTCCCATGAAATTCTGAACAATGCTTTCACCTGATATCCGAAGAGAGAAGAGCAAGACATTGATTCAATGATCTTTGAATATTTGCTATTGTATAAATTTTACAACTGTGAAAAAATCAACGTTCATACCTCTTCGGCCAGGCCAATTCTGGCACCAGAGTTTGCAGAAAAGTAGATTCTGGGTATTCCAAGCTCACGAGCTCTCTCGGATGCCTTGCAAAATACTAGATCTTCTTTTGGTGCGAACGACCCTATTTGATAAGTCAGATCATTCGAAATGAGGATGATATCTCTACCGTCTGGAAACTCTGGTGTGTAAAGGCTGAGTCTCCAAGCAACCATTCCGACGTCGTTTTCGCCGGGTAGCCGTTTTTGTTCCACCAAATTGTCACCGTCCAGAACAAGCTCAACGCTGTCCAACACCGGACTGGGAATCTTGATGTTCTCTGCTTGAATACGTAACTTTCATTATTTTTACACCGCGTAGATCTAAATTTCATGAATCGATTATGGCGTCTAGTGACTAAACAAGATTTATTCTCCGGATCAACCACCAACCTGCAGTAGGTCTCTCCTCGATGTATTTATCCCAGAACTTTTCTATCTGTTGTCTGAAAATATCTGGCAAATCATATACATAAGTTGTTCCTGAACTCTGAGCTTGGAACCGTTTAGCTTGAAGATAATCTTTGGTCAAATATGGTGTGGAAATTGGCAATCCGTGCATTGGTCCTGGCCGCCAATTTGCATTAATTGCAGTGGACCCATAAGACTCGAAACGAATAATGCCAGTCTTTGGCTCCGTAGCCTCGGTATAAAGATGCAGATCAATGCTATACCCGCTGTCGTTAGCTATGAACAGTCGAACATTTGAGGTCGGTCTCCCTGGTGCCGGACGAATAGTCATTTTTATTTCAGCCTGTAAGGTGAAAATTATGAAATTAAATAAATCTGTCAAGTTCCGTGTTTTGATCCGTGGAAAATTTTTAGCTCACTTGTCTGACTCGTAATTTCCATAATCTTGGACCGTATCTGAGTACCATACTAGTCACACTTTCTTCGATCCTACCGGGATCCATTATGACCGTGGGTGCAAAGTTCAAAAATATGTGGTTGCAGTCGGTGCGTTTCGCCAGGGGGTGGGAGAAGGCCACTTCGAGCTCGTCCATCGCCTCCAGTAGGACGCGTTCGCCCTCGTTGTGCAAGTAATCAAAGCTAGCTTCCTTAGTAATGAGATCGGAATGGCGAATGATTGACCGAATAAAGAATCGATAATCAGTAACTTGCTGGCCCTTGGCAACCTGAATGAAAAATCGAATGATACCAGATAAGAATCTAGCAAGACTTGAATTTCGAAATTCATATTTTCGAATTTCTAGAAACCTTACGTTCGCAACAACGTACCTTGGCTTGTCCCAAATATAGATGCATCTTCTGATTCGAAGTAGGTAGAGCCTCAAGGTCGTACGTCCTCATTCTGTTGAGTTCTAACTGGAAGGCACATCCAGGTTCGAGATGGCGATAGATACGATCTTCGACAAATCCATCGCGTTGTCGGAAAGTAAAGAATTTAGGGAACTGCCTCTTCTTCAAGGCAGCAAAAGTTACTCTCCTGATTCCGCGGGACACAAGCTCATCTTTGTTGGTTGCGCACCAATCCTCGAAAAGTCTCGACATAACCGTATCGTCTTGATTCCCAGTGTCTTGTAACGCGATACTCAGAATGTGAACAGGCTCTCCCGATGTGTCACCTCCTTCAGCTACAGCAGCTTCGGCGGTACTCAGAGAAATATTTATAGATGTACTGTGTCGAGATTCACTTCCGGCAGTCTCCACTGCTTCCAAAACTTTGGCGGAAACCGAACTTCGAGACGACAGATCTTCCAACAGGTCGAGTACTTCGTCTGAATACTGGCTGAATTCTTGAAGATCTTTAAACGCGGCCATAGCTCCTGTTCTGTGGTTCACGAGGGTCTGATTTTGGCGGTTCGGATGGTTGTTCGGCAAAAGAAATTGGAAGTGAACCAAAGGTATTTCTCCAGATAATTCCAGATGCTGCAAACAAGCCAATTCGTAGCTGATGTAAGCTCTCCTAACATAAACTTCTAGCGCCGCATTGCATACCGCCCGATTTGAGTGGTAAAAGAAATCGTGTAAAATATCGAATATAGAAGTCTCCGATAATATTAACTTCTGCAGATTTTCCGGGTGGAAGTCATGCCCGTACATATCAACGGCGGATAGGAATATAGATTCCATTTGATTGTGTCTCAATTCATAGGCGGGCTGATGAGCTGCTATCAAAACTTGTCTGGCCCTCAACGCGACACGACTGTGTTCGGTGCGATTCAAGCTCGTCAATTCCGTCAATGTGCTCGCCAACTCATCTGTGAGTCCAGGTTCGTTGGCCCACAAGTGATCGATGAGCATTGTCACCAAAACGTTCTTCTTCAGGACGTTATTATGGCTGAAAATTGTAGCGGTAACCATACTCATTTCATCTTTGTATTGTTCTCTCAGTGCGGATACACATTTGTCGTAGTGTCCTTGCTGGAACTGGCTTTCGACCGTATAATATTGTCGGAGAAGTTCGTGGACGGCAGTCTTCATTCTTCCACGAATTCCGTTACGGTACCTTTGCACGAGCTGGACGATGCCCTGAGTGGTTAAAAAGAACACATCTCTATCAGTTCGTTTGGAAAGTGTCGCGGCATGTCCGTCGATCACGGAAGCAACTTGCTGGCTCGGAAACTGTGCCAAAACCGAAGTGATGTTTCTTTCGTAAAGCGTCATGTACTTTCTAATCTTTTTTTCAACGGAAACAGGAATCCTTCCTGATATGGTAGCGATCACTTCTTGAAGTTCCAGTAGAGGTAAACTGGGATCACGCAAAGAATTCATAAACTTCTCAATGAGCTCTCGAAGCCTCGGCAAATGGTAGGGATCGGGCAGGCAGTATCCAGCTAGGGTATTTTCCAAAGCACTTCTGTACCTTGCGTGAAGTTGGTTCAGTTTTTCCGGTACAATCGGTGCCACCGGTGCCGGAAATTGACCCGTGTATTCCAGAGCTTTGCTAACCAGCGACGGATCATCCAATTCCAAGTGGGCGATCAGAACACCTGCCTCTAAAATGGCGCCAGGTCGTTTTACGTAAAATATGCTACCTGCTTCACCAGCGGTCACGGTCATAACCATCTTCATCACCTCGATTTCGGCATACGCTTGGCCACGGTCCACGTGACCACCGTCTTCTACTAGAAAACTAATTAGCTTTCCAGCCGAAGGTGATCTCAACAAAGATGGGTCATTGTCCTTTTCAAATACACATGTTTGATTGCCGATCACTATACGATAGCGATCGACTTCCTCTCTCATGTACGTCGTGAAACTGGCACCGTCCATAGAAAGCAAGAGACCTCCGTCGGAAAGTCGGTGAATCTCCACTTCTTTGTAGGACCCGTTCATAACGAGGAAGTATGAATTTGGGCCCGATTTCGCAGTCTGTACTTTATACTTGTATCCATCGTTTATAAGTTCAACGTCGCACACGTTGTCCAAATCGTTACTGGCTTGTATCTGACCCTTCTCCAGAGCAGTTTGGAAGCCCGTAAACGCCGCTGTGATGGTTCTGTCGGCTATATGAAGTGCTCCGCATGTAACCGCCAGTAAAACATCCGGTTTGTCGCTTTGTACTCGTTCGGCGATCAGCAAATCGAGCCACGCAGTGTCGAAGCTGTTCGACTGAAAGGACTCAGTTTCGAGAAGAGTGATAAGGTACTCTACGGTTGTTCTGAAATCACCTCTGATGCTCAATTCCTTCAGAGCAACGACCAAATTCTCGCTAGCTTGATTACGATCTTCTCCCCACGAGAAACAGTGGCCGAATTGAGAATCGGCAAATTCGTGTAAACCCCCGGACGCTCCGACCGAAAAATATCCCCACACGTTCTTCGATGAACGGAAATTCAACTCCTGAACCGTTCCGGAACTTGGTTTGAACCCTGCGACAAAAATATCAATATCAGCCCCTCTCTCGTCGATCTCAACGATATCCGCAAGTTCCAAAAAAAAAACTTTGAGGAGTCCCTACCTTCGTCGGGATTTTCACTCGTTATTCTGGCTGCAATCACGTGACCCCACGGCTGAGGCTTGTGTCTCGGTTGATCGAAATCGATCGGCGTATCACCCCACGGACTCTCTCCGTACAACAAACGGATATCTTTTATGTGGTGTAACGGCAGGCCCATGGCGACTTGAAGTTGGGCGGCGGGTAAATTCACGTCGGAGACCATCTCCGTGCAAGGATGTTCTACTTGCAAACGAGGATTCAGTTCCAAAAAGAAGTAACGGCCCGACGTATCGTACAGATACTCCACCGTTCCCGCGCTCACGTATCCTACCATCTTCGCCAGTCTCACCGCAGCCTATGGGAGACGGACGAATGAATTGGATTAGTGAATTTTTATGGGTAGCGGCGAGCCACTCACTTTCTCCATTTCCTCGAAGACTTCCGGTTTCGCGATGACCGCCGGTGCTTCTTCGATGATTTTTTGATGTCTTCTTTGGATGGAGCAGTCGCGACCGAACAGCGAAATAGCATTTCCGTAGTTGTCCGCCAACAACTGTACCTCCAAGTGACGGGCGCATTTAGCGAGCTTCATAATGAATATCGGAGAACCTGGGATTTCCGTTTGAACTTGTCTGCGAAAAAACAATTCGTCAATTTCGAGATGAGTATCACGTGGGATTTGACGGGGTGATCTGAGACTTTTGTAACACCGATTACCATTACCTAAAAAGCGAGGGTAATTCTTCGGCGTTGTCGACTTTACGAATCCCCTTGCCACCACCGCCCTCGCTCGCTTTCACCATTACGGGAAATCCAATTTTGCTAGCTGCGGCGAGACACTCTTCCACGGTGGAAACGCAACCTTTTTTGAAAAGCTCCGAGGATATTTTTATCTTTTTACCGCTGTAATGAGCCTTCAAATCCGATCCGGACCACGGTAGAGTAGGCACGTCTGCGGTTTGAGCTACGATACTCGAGGCAATTTTGTCACCCAGAGCCCACATCGCTCTCTCCGAGGGTCCTGAAAGATCGTAAAAAGCTTACAGTGATCATCCGGTTGTTTTTTTTTTCAATGGAAAATATCGACCCTAGTCGTCCGCACGTACCGATAAATATTATGTTATTTTTATGCAAAAGTTCGGGTAGTTTTGGATTTTCGGATGCGTGACCCCATCCAGCCCATACAGCCTGAACTTGAGTACGGATTGCGATGTCTACGATCAATTCAACGTTCGCATAATTGTTGTTATTTGTTCCTCCGGGAACCGGTACGTACTGATCGGCCATTTTTATGTATTCCGCGTTAGCTTTTAGATCCTCCGGTGTGACCATAACTACGAAACGAATGGCTCTTTCATTTTTAAACATTTCGTAGGACCATCGTCGAATCGATCGCATGCATTTCACCGCGGCTATCCCATTGTTCGCGATCAGAACCTGCGAAGAAAAATTAAATTTTCGTAATACAGTCTTTCTTGAGAGTGATAAGCGAGGAAAAATTGCGACGTAACGCGTATACGGCTCCCCAACAACGTAGCTTTGACCTAATGAATAATCAATCATTCTGAAAGACGTCGGTACAAACTATTTGAATTTATAATCCGATTAGTGATTATAAATTCTGAGTACTTGCATTAGAGAGTCTTACATCTATTTTTGAACTTTACATCTCTGTTATGCAATCTGACGACACCGAGTAAATATTAATCGTTCGGAGTTTCGAATCGGTCGAGCCTCGTGACTCGACGCGCAAAAACAACAAACAAAAAAAAAAATACCAAAAAAAGAAAAAAAAAAAAAAACGAATCACTTGGGAATCCAAAGAATAACAACGTCATTAAACACAAGGTCGACCCCCTATTTATGCAGGCGAAGATTCGTCAAGAATTTTTCTTCACAATACGAACTGCAACTTCCATTATTACAAAAACCACAAGGTATGAATTATAAAATTGTTCAATCTTCGATCGTCTTCTTACTTTGTTTATCACTTGGGTTCCGCCGAATCTCCGTACAAATTCTTCAGGCGTCGCTACGGTGAAATCCTTCTCCAATTGACGACTTTGGGCCTGGATCATCACCGTACCCTGGGACATGCTGGGCCTGCGTGGATAAAAATAAATATATATTTCATCTTTTTTTTTTTTTCATTCAAAGTTCATCTCGACAGTTTGCACACATACTCGCTTACAATTATACAAAATTCGCGAGTCAACTTTCAGTGACCCGGAACTTGACGAAAAAATTTTTGTCTGAAAATAACTAACGGTGATAATTAGAAATTCTAATTACTCGTTTCGGAAAATAATAAATTCAAATCAAGATATCGATTAGCGAGGACTCGTTCGAAAAACGAGTAGAAAACAAAAGTAGAATAGCGTATCGTTCTAATGACCTCGTTATTGTTGGAGACAACCGTTTGGAAACTAATATTTTCAATTTATAATAACTATCAGCTGTACCCATGCGCACGATAACAACGTATATTTATGTCGAAGCTACACGTAGTTATTGTATATCATCGATGATTTTCGAGTTATTGAAAATATTCTCGAGATACGTACGGATGCGTGATAATTAGTGTCATTGCGTTCGTGTAGAATAATATTATACAGTTGGCGGTATTACGGACATTTTTTCACGCACTATTTTATCTACATAATAGGGAACTGCGAATCGATTATCGAAATAGAGAAAGTACCGCGTCGCAAAGAAGAATGAACGCAAACAAATGTAATTGACCGATAAACGAGAAACCGGGGATGACCCGTAATCGGCGAGGTAAATGGGGTGGAATAAAAAAAAACTTCCACCGTCGTGAACCCACAGCCGCTGAATTGTTTCGACGACAACGTTATGATTTTCCGTTCCTTCTTTTATCAATTTATTTATAGTTCTGCGACGAGATTTTTTTTTCCGCCTTGAAAAAAAAAAAAACTATGCGGAACTGATGATTACGAGTTAGGACCCGTTGGCAGAGAATTTTCGTATCACTCACATATTCGAAATGTCGATGACTCTCGCTTAGGCAGAGTTACGAAATGACTTTCAGGTGCAATTTGAAGTATTTGCTTACGCGAGACACCATTACGGAGAAAGTATAAGACCGACCGTAGACAACGGTTTCGACGAGTAGAATAACACAATGAATTTCTGGTAACGATATTACAAGAGGTAACAGTATTCCGTCATCTATCGGTCCCATTTATCTCACTATAATTAGTAACAATGGGCGGGATAAGAAATTTGGAATTTTTATCTAATTGTCAGATTCTAACGGCAAGATATCAACCGTGACGCGTTTCCGTTGCGACGGTCGCGGGTGGATATTTTCTAAAGTAGATTAACGCGGATGATCATGATAATGACGGTACAGCGATTCTCTTCGAAACGAATAAACGAGAGATTCCCTTTCGATCGATTGATATGATTGATATGCTATCATTACGTCATAGTCAGCCCCTGATCGTCCTCGGCATCTTCGACGTCGTCGGCGTCGGCGTTGCACGTAGTTTCTACCTTTTCCGTGTTCATTTTAGCGACCCCCGCCAGCAGATTGTCGGAGCTTTTCCAGATCGGATCCTTCTCGGTACTGTGCGCCAAAACGAATCTCTTCATACGTTTCATTCCTGGCAATCGGTGCCACCGTATTCGGATGGTATTGCAAACCCACCGCAACGGCGTAGCGTAGTAACTACTCGAACAGATAACGCGAAATTGTTCGAAAATCGTGGTCAACCGCTCTCCGTAAAATCCATCAGTTTTCTCACAGCTATCCGTATTATCCACGCTGCCCGTGGGATTTACTCCTCGATCCTCCGTTCGCTCCACCCTCGACGCCCGGAAATTCGGAAAACCCGATTTTCAGAACTCCGGGTGACCTTCGGCGGACAGGATTCGCGACGAGTCGTTCGAGTCTTTTATCAACTGATTTGTAACGGGATCGAGTGCGTTTGTTTTTCTTCGAGGTTTTTTCCCAGCCTTTCTCTGCGTACAACTGCTGCGGTCCACGGTCCAAGGATCATAATACACGCGCAATCGGCAGTTCCGCGTACCTGTCGCGTGTTCGTCGATCGATCAGCGTCGATCGATTTAGCTCGATTGAAAAGAAATTCGTTGAATAATGTCAGCTTTGTTATTTCGTAGTTCCGCACACGACGTGGAGATCGTAGATTTTTCAGAAATATTCTTCAACCCTTCGCTCGCGTTCGGTTCAAATTTTACGCGCGAAAATAACAATGGCGATTGCGTAAAATTGAAAACATAGCTCTAGGAGAAAGAAAGAAGGAAAATGAGCGTTCCGAATTTCCCCTTATGATCCACCGTTCATTTATACAATTCGGAATGGCGATTTTCGGTTTTGTCTGCGGCCGCAATTATCGTCGGCCAATTTTTCTTTGCGAATTGAGTACGCGTCCACGCTGGACAGGCGCCCGATGGTCACTGACGACACGCGTTTCTTTGAGGTCTTGGTTACCAATTTCCTTCTGCGGATTACCGAAGGTTCCCCACTATACGTCCTGTACAATGTTACATCGTATACACATTCGTATTGTATATCCGCCATTCATTTGAGATCCTTATAACGCAATGTAGGTAGTTAGTATATAGAAATAGTTTTTGTACAAACGAGTTACGCTCGTCATATACAGCGGGTATACTATGAATTATACCAGTTTCACCGCATCGACTCGCCAGATTTCTGTACGTCCGAAACCCGTGCGGTTTAAAAAATTTTATGTACCGCGCACCTATTATGTGCATAAGTACGTAGTACATATGTATATATATATACCTATATGTACAGAATTAAGCACCCTACGGACTCGTTACTTCCGGTCAAGGTCGTTGACCGATGCGGAAGGTTTAGAAAATCTTTTGAAAAAAAAAACAAAAAATATTCGTAAAAATTCAAAACGAATCAGCTACGGGTATCGTCAGGCGTGACGTTTCTTCGAGTTCTCTGAAAAAAGGTGCACCAACGCACGCGGCTCTCGAGAATAATTTGAAAAGGAGAAATGAAAAAAAAAAAAAAAAGAAGAACAAAAAAAAAAAAACTCGTTACCGCAAAATTCGCGTGCATCGAGAAAATAACGCGCAATGCGCGGTACGGCGTGTGATGTGATTCTTCGGTGTGTGTTCGAAAGTCTGTTACAGACGTGATCGTAGGTGAAGAAAATTTATTCGACGTTTTTGTTGGTAGCGCACGAATAATAACACAGGCGGCGCAGGTGAAGGGTAACCGCGGGGGGACGTCAAGTTCGCCGCACGCAAGTAGCAATTTTTTCACCTAATTGCGTACAATATTTGCCGCTTGTATGGATCGGTCAGCGTTATTTGATCGAACGAAGGAACGACGATGTGACGCCCGCAAGGGCCGAAAAACGCGAAAATAGGCGTATACACACCTACGTAACGCGCGTTACAAAATAAGCGGAGATTTCAATGACCGGTAGAACACGAGTTGCAACTCCGTGTAAATTATTCGACGCTCCGCGCGGTTCCCGCCGTTTTTTGTTTTTTTTGTTTTTTTGTTTTTTTCTTTTCTTCAATTTTTTCCACCGTGACGTATACCCGTACTCTATTTTGGTATTGTAATGGAGCCGCGCTCTCGGGAGTTTCATAATTTCTTGAATAATTGTAGAGATAAAAAGAGCGTGTTGACAAAAAAGTTAAAAACAATAAATTGAAAGTGTGCACAGTTTTTTTTTTTTTTTTCAAAGGGTTAAATTATCGTTCGTAAATATGATGAATCGTCCACATTTCTCTGGTTTGTAACAATTTGAACTATTTTTTATTCGAATACATTAGGTACGATACTCTTCTTTTTTTTTCTTCAACTTTTCGAAGTTCGTTAAACCGAACGTCGCCGCGTCTCGACCACCTCATTTCTAATTACGTACATAAAAGTCGTTACACATGTGCACGAGATGAGCGTAAAATCGAACGAAACGTGAAGATGTAGGTAAGTAAAGTAAAAAAAAAAAAAAAAAAAAAATGTTCAGTGAAAAGAGACAAAAAATCATACGCGTATAGTATACATAACAGCTATGTAATTCTATTCCGAGTTTCGCAAAGTTCATCTCTCTTTTTTTTACCGATTCTATATCTAATAACGAGGCTAGAAAAACGCTGATTCGCAGTCTAATGAGCCGTTCGCGACTAATCATGAGCGTAAGCTTTCAATTGCGACAGAAAACGAAAAGCAATCGTCGCGGTATTTTCTATCGGCCTCCAAATAATGACTACGGGTATACCGGGTCTATATCTATCTCATCGCGTCGAATTACATAGGAGATGATTTTCGCCGAGTATATAACTCGTGGGAGTAATCTTTGCGGCTCGTAACTATATGTATACGTGGTAAATGAGTTTCCATTCAATTTTCGTATATACATATATGTGTATATAGGCGGTGTACGACGCGGCGGCGAATATTTGAATAACAAAACGATCGGTCGCATCCTACGGGGTCAATGGCTCCCGTGTATACGGGTAGGTATGTACCTAATAAAATAGAATATCGTACGATAATTCTCATTTCGCGATCAACTTTCTACGGGTGATAAACTCCGATTGTTATACCACCTTTCGATTCCTGTATAGGTTTGTCCTTAACAAAAAAAAATAAATAAAAAAAATATCGAAAGAAAAACGAAACTCGCGCGTCACGCTATATTCGACGATATGATGTACGATAGTATACGGAATTATGCAATGTATGCAGGTCTATTTCTGACGCGATTCCACAATCTATATATGTAACGATTATTTTTATAAATACACGCATATATGGTACATATACACATGTATACTAATTGTAAGAACGATTATAACGCCGCGGTGCATCTTATCTGCACGCGTAATAACATTACATACACATACATACATACGTATGTACGAAAAAGATGAAACGGCGGGTATATGTATAAAATTATCGTTACGTCGTTGATATACATGTATGTATATTATAATTTTTCAATGGCAAGTTTAAGCGAGTAGATTTTTATTTCGAGAATCGCCGAAAACAACTCCATTGTATTGATAATAATTCCGAATGCGTGCAGCCTGAATCGGTTTACGTATACATATATAATATCATATTATATATATATACACCATTCGTTTGTCGCGTCTCGCGTTCAGATCGAATAATTTTCATCTCGTTGCAGTTGGTTTGATATTATACAATACGCGCGTTGAAAAATCGAACGGATCTTCGCGAACGGATTGACATTGAATATAAACGGTGGGAAAAATTCAATACCCCGTGAACCGTTGTCGACACATCATGTCACTTATTTATCTCTCCGCTTATATAATTAACCGCTGCAATACGGTTATTGATATTTTGTCAATTAGCGATAATTCATCGAAGTGCGAGTCAATAATACGGGTGGAGATAGTCGAAGTATAACTAGTCACGGTACACGACCTTGACTATCGCGTCATCCTGCACGTAAATATACGTAATATTGATCGTTATATGTGTATACTGTTGTACGCGTATGAAACGGGCGTATAATATGGGCGATTTTGGATCTCGCAAGCGGATATCAGTCGCGGAAGAATCTCTCTCCCGTCTGGTCATCGGGACGCCCACGGATAAATATTCGTCGCAATTGTACTGTAAAATTTGTATTCGATGATCGCGTAACGTTGCATTGCATGTATGTATATCTATGTATGGCACGTGACGAAAGATGCAGTTTATTCTTTCGATAATTTTTCGACAATCATGTGACCCGTTACACCTACGTGCGGTGTACGTATGTAGTACACATACTACCCATATATGTATACGTCATGCACATTCCGCACGCAACACGTTCCCCTCGATTATAATAAATCTATTTTATTATTTTCCATTTATGCTTATCGGTATTAATTCAATTACATATTTATAATTATGATGCAAGGTCATTAGTCGATAACGGTATACGCATACATTCGATAAGTTATTTATTTTATATAACAGATTACGTCACATGCCATAATATGTAATAAGGGTTAATATAATACATATGTATCGAGCCCCGACCAAATTATTAAGCGTATAAAATATGAACGAAGAAAAAATAAACCAACGAACGAGAAAAAAAAAAAGAAAAAAAAAAAAAAAAGACGAAGAAAATTGAGGTAATATAATGGGTAAATTAAAATGAAAATAATATCTTAATCACCTGAGGCGTTTTCGGCGCTCAGCAAGTCCCGGTACAAGAGTAGCAGGTTGAACGACTCCGACAACATCGTGTTCCGATCCTGGAAATCGATCTTCGGTTTCTAATTCTTCGTCAGGATCCGGATCACCGACAACGAAGCTCACCGGTTCCGCACCACTCTCAGCCATTTTTCGCCGCGACTTTTGCAGGCCGGCGTCCTTTTCCTCTGAATTACAAAATTCGACCCTTTGTTTTCAATTTTATATACCGATCGATATATATTATACAGCTATACAGTTGCGATGCTGGTGACGAAGATGATTATCAATTGATTAATTAATTAATTATTGTTGTTGTTACTGTTATTGTTGTTATTATTATTATTATTACGACGACGATTTTGTTCACGGCGTCGAATCTACGTGATCCTTTTTCTTTCCTTTTATTTTATTTCATGTACTTCTCTCTCTCTCTCTCTCTCTCTCTCTCTCTCTCTCTCTCTCTCTCTCTCTCACGTGCCGAGATTCATGCATCATCTGCAGGATGCGACACGAACAGTAGGTAAAACAATTAGGAGTTTACCTGATTCGAAAAGTAATGTAGTATAATAAATGATAATTGATTAATCTGTTTTTTTTTTCACGAAGTTTATCCATATAAAAATTCAGATTTTCGAATAAGGGGTTGGTTAGAAAAACAACGACGGAGAGAATGAAGAAAAAAATGATTAAAAAAAAAAAGTCAAGAATTTTTAATCAAGCAAAGCTGCGTATACGGGTATGTGATGTATAAGGGGACGGGAAAAAATTCTGCAAAATTTTCTCAAGTGTAAAGTACCGACAAAATTCTCGTACACATGTGTATAAGGAAGAAGAAGAAGAAGAAGAAGAAGAAGAAGAAAAAAAAAACAACAAAACACCAAAAAAAAAAAATGGAAAAGTAGAAAAAAATATGGCGTCGAGAATGAGTGAAGGCGAGTATTACCTATTGCACGTAGTTCGTCGCGTACCGTAGAGTTATGCGGGATCGAAATTTTTTCGAATAAAAATCGAGTCAATAAAAAACAAAGTAAACAACAAGAAGACGTGGCAAAGATCAAATAAGATTCCATGATTGCAGCGTATAGCTGCGTCAATCTAGAATTGAACATCGTCTCATTCTTTTCTGATTAGATTATATTATAGAATCTGCTTTTATTCAATAGGAATAAATGTAATGGAGCTACGCGCGGTGATCGCATATTGGATTAACCGCCGCGTGACTTTATATAATATTACGAGTCGCCGGGGTTATTACATATGGAAAATAGTGCGCGCCGTCTCCAAAGGCCAAAAGGTTCACGTACCATATGTAATATATTATATGTATATTGTGTAAAAAGAAATTCCGTTGCAGCGCATCGAACGATAGCCGATAGAAATTTCTTTTATTTCACGATCGTCTGTTTTTTACCATTATCTTTGCTTTTCTATCGCAGATCAAGGGCGTACAGTCGGCCGATAAGAAATTTTGTCTATCATAATCGTCGCGTCGTTATATTGATTGCGTAGAGAATTCATATCGGTGATATACACGTACGGTGTATCAAAACAGGATAAGCCTTTGCGACAAACCGATGCACTTGACAATGAGCTAAAAAAAAGTAGAAAAGGCATTTAAAAAATCCGAGAATTCGTATTCGAAATTAACAAGATCTCATGTAAACGACGGTCCGTTGAGTGCGGACCAGATTATTTATTAACTTTTCTCTCCCACAAAACTGTGAATTATTTATTTATTATTATTTTTCGTTTTTTTCTCGTCAAAAGTTATACGCGAAGAACGAAAAAGTAAAAGAGACGTAAAACGAGACGAATTATTATTGATGAAATTCAAATCATGCGTATACATATGTAAAGCCACAACCTTTCACACCATAATCATAGTACATACATATATAGGATTTTCCCAGAGGTGAATTTTTTCCCCACGAATTACGCGTGAGATGTAATTTTTCAATTCCCATGTACATGAACTGAAGAAAAACCGAAAACGAAAGAGTAAGAAAAAAAAAACAGGAAAAAAAGGAAACGAAAAACGAAAAACTAAAAAGAAAGTAAAGTTTTTTTTATTTTGTGTATCGGTGTGACAAGGATGGAAAAAAAATCGTAGGACAGCAATTTTTTATTCATTCGTTTTTTCTCTTCCTTTTTTTTCCGTCGATTGAAAATTCAAAAATAAAGAGCTTCGATATCTTCGTAAAATCTTGAAACCCTGTCACAACTAAGACCGATGACGATATCGACTCGAGAAACACACTGATATTATTTTTGTTTCAATTTTTTTATTGGGGGGGGGGGGGGGGGGGATTCGTGCAATTCAATTGTACCAGTTATCGCAGAGAGAAGACGACGGAGCATTTTTACGATGGTCGGATGGGTAGATCTTCACCTCGTTATCGAATCTATCTACAGATATTATTATATCCTCGAAGACGAAAGTTAGACTGCAGCAAATGAAATTCGACCGGGGCTGCCCGGGGTAGTAAATTTTTTTTCTACGGATTAATAACGATTTTACAAAATTACGTCCCTCGGAGATGATCGAATGAATTTCCTTTATTATTTCTCGCGCGTCCCTTTCACGTTATTTTCATCTAGACGCAGGTAAGCAGACGCATGGCACACGCATCGCAGCATGCGTTCACTTAGGTACGTACGTATACAATATACATCTGTGTATATTATTTTATTTATGTATATATACGTATTATATAGCGACAATATGATCTACACACCACACCACCGCGCGTTTCGTCAACCGCGCGCACCACTTTTTTCAACGTACAAAACGTTCCACGACGAGCTCTTCAAAGCGTAGACTGATTCTGATCGCGAATGTCGACCGTCGAATCGCCACGGCTGTTAAGGCCCGAAGAAACGGCGTGTGTCGCGTCGTCCGATAACCGGACGCAAGTTCAAGGGTCGCGGGCAAACGGTGATTTTTTTATTTACTTATAAACTCGAGAGCCGCGAGTTCGATCGTACGCGTTAATGACACGTCGTTCGATCGAAAGTCGGATCGCGTAACGATCCACCGTCATAAATAAATACGAAAACGTTCGTACGCGCGATTTTTCGTTCTCACGGGACGCTTTCCCGCGACCATTTCGTCCGTATCACGGCGTTATATGTTGGATGAGACGTGAGAATCAACGGCATCCGTATCGGGCCCGTTTCCGCTTTCGGCTGGACATTTCGAGCGCGATTTGGTTTCCCGCGCGCGACGATCGACGCCGATCTCCGGCCCCCGAATTAAGGGAAGGAAGAAAAGCGAAACTTTTTTTTTTTTTTCAGAAATCTCCGCTGGCCGACGAAACGTCATGCTGCGGTTCGCTCTCCTTTCTTTTCCACTTTACACGCGTTCGAGAAAATTCGGAATGAAATATAAGGGTGCAAAATACGAGGTTATTACATGCGCTCACGTATAAATTACGATCACACGTCAGAGATCGGAGGTGCTTCGCGTCGAGTTCTCGGCTGCGAAAAATACGAAATACCTCCGGCGAATCCCCCCGTTCGCCATTCGACGCTATGGACGAGAAGGATATACATGTAACAACGATCGTCTTCCGTCTCCGTGAGTATAAGTAGGTAATCCCTAAGGATTTCATCTCCTCGCACTTTTTCACTATAATTTTAACGGATCCGTATATATTTATTACAATTATATATCAAAGAAAAACAAGTTCCTCGCTCTTCTCTTTTTGCTTTTTCATTATTTCCATTTTTTTAATGATTTTTTTTATTTTTAGTTTCTTATTTTTCAATACTTGTCACTTATATATAATATTAATATTCGATTCACTCGATCGAAACACTAAAAGATTTTCTTTATAGTTTCATTTATTTACATTCATATATACCGAATAAGTTTTTTTGATTTTCTTTTGACTGTTTTTATTATTTATTCTTTGACGACGACGACGACGACGTATAAAAATTATACGCGATGCCTCTGATGCGGATTCGTATTTATAATAATTAATGTTGAAAATTACGCAACTGTTTTTTTTTTTTTTTTCTGTTTTTATGGTTTTGGTTTTGGTGTTTTTCTGTTTGTTTTTTTTTTCTTTTTCCTTTTTGCATATTATATATACACCGTATTAATTTATCCGTATAGAAATGTAGAGTTAATTTGAATAATAAATTCAAGATTGCGTTACACACATATATAGGTATATAGGTATACAGGTATACAGGTATCTATAGCATTTACATTGCAATTAGGTATATATATATATATATATATAAAATATATTAGTTTTATCAGTAAGCGAATTAAAGTAAAGTAAGTTATTCTTTTTTTATCATTAGTTAACATGCGCGTATACAATACATGCGTTATAATTATGTCAGCCCCATGTACGTAAAGACTATATATATATGTTAAAAAAAAAGTAAATTATACATATTTATGTATATATAATTCGCTATTAATCCAGATTATTGAAAATTTACACTCGCTCGCTATATACATATATGTATGTACGTAGTAAGTACATATATGTATGTACATGTACATAGGTATTGTTATATGATATAATCTTCATAGCGTATATGATTGACTAAAAATACCCGAAAATAGCGAATCGGAGCTATCGGCTGCACGTGAGAGAAAAGAGAAGAAAAAATGTGAAAAAAAAGGAATAGAAATAAAAAAATGAAACAAAATAAAAAGGAGCACGTGAATTACATGTAGGTATAAGATCGAACGAATGCAATATATTGGAATAATATTAGTAGATACCTGAAGCATCGGAATCGGGTCTGCTATAAAGCTGATTGCCGCGTATAATAATTCGTCGCATATTTGTTTATCTTTGCACTTTTACAGTGACGATACACACCTCGGAATGATTTGAAGAGAGCGAACATCACCCGTTCGTAGCTGAACAACGACTAAATTGACACCCGTGGCCAGATTTTTTTCACCATATCTTAAATCCATAGGATTGATCTAAACCGAATCTAATATTATGCTTTCTTGACGCGCGGAATTATCGTTATTATTTTATTTTATATAAATTAAAAAAGATGAAAAGGAAAAAAATTATTCCAGTTTATGGTGACGAAACTCATGGCCAACGTCTTACCTCGATCAATGTATATCTAAATTTCGTGACGCAAAATTAAAAACTATTAATTACGAAATAATCTATGAAAATCTACCTAATGACACGTACGGTGCTCGTGTGTCGTTTGAGAAAGGAGATGAAAAATAAAAGTGAAAAAATTGTCGACCCGCAACGTGAGAAAGTATTCGATATAAATACAAAAAGAAAAAATGAAAGAAAAAAATTTTAATTTTTATAAGATGCAAATCGTGGTTCGGTGATGGAAGAAAAAAAAAAAACATCAACAATTTCACTTTCTTTGCGGTTGGAGAGGAATTTCGTTCACGTTCTATTTGTTGAAAAAAAAAAAAAAAAAAAAAAAACAGAAATGAAATGAGATGAGATGATACGGAATGAAATAAGAGAAGGATATATTGATAGATAAATAGCGCAACTGCGCTCGACGTATCAGATGACGTGTATAGGATAGCGATAAGAGAAACCACTTTTTGGAGATTGAAACTCCGGTGAAGTGGGATAATCTCGATATGCGATGCGCGTTGATCGAGGCGATGTATTTTTGAATATTTGAAGAAAAAAAAAGGTGAAGAAAAACAAAAAAAAAAAAAGAATAAATAGATACGTTAGATGTGGAATAAGTTATTCGAAAATTTCAACGGCAGTTTCTCGCTAAGCGCGCTCGGTTCCATAATCCAAGGTCAACGAAATGAGTGAGTGGTCGGTGAAAAATTGTTCTTCGCCGTCGTCATTATTCTGGCGGATTAAACTTTGAGCCGCGCGATCTACTCGGCGACCTTCTTACAGCCAAAAAGTTCTGTTTACTTTTTGCGTATCCTTCGTGTTATTGATCGAACCGCTCTCCATATGCTACTCGCTGCACGCGTTCTGTCATAGGACCGGACAACGTTGATTCGCCGCTAGACGCGAAAAATCGTAAAGTGAAGAAAAAAACTCGCGCGACAATCGCATAAAATTTATCGCGCCTTAATTACGCGTTGTATATTACGAAGTGTCCGTTATCGGCCCTACGATTCGGAAATAAATCCATTTCATTTTTTCCAGATCCAAACTTTTACCGTATGTTTTGTTTTTTTTCTTCCGTGACATCGATCGTGCAACAGAGATAACACCTGCCGTCCACCGGACAACCCGATTCGAAAAGTGCCGCAGCGGCTCGATCACCGGTGTGAGTAATTGGTATCTTATTGTTAAATAACTTGTCATCTGAAATACGGATGAAATTATCGCGGCTGCTGCGAGTGCGAGTACAAGTTCCATTATTATCGTATATGGGGAACTCGTACATCGATGTTACGTATACGGTTAATTTTTCAAATCGTCTCAACGACTTCGTTACATACACATTTGTATAACGATATAATATACGGTTTTCGAACAAAAAAGAAGAAGCCGCAACACGCGTAAATGAAGAAAAGAAAAGAATTCGGAAAAAAAAAAAACAGAAACGTCGTTACAATTATCGTTATTGGCTGAGATTTTCTGACCATCGTATGACTCCGAGGGTTTTATGTAATAAGCTCTGCATTTTTTAAACGCGTGTTCGCGAGCTGACGACGAGATGATCGAGCTATGTATGTACACACACACACACACACATCGTGTACAAGTAGGTATGTGCGATGTCATCTGTTTATATCAATGCCAATTATTTCATGACTTTTTCTTTCTTTTGTTTTTTTCGCTAATCCCCGGTATCGATTGCGGTATCTATTGACGGTAAGAGATGATAAAAAATTTCTCGCATTATAGCTTTCCTCGTTTATAAATCGGCGAAAATTGCAATAATCGCCGAAATTAATCACGCGCGCTTCTGCAGTAAACGTTGTTCGGTATACACGACGCGCTGCAGCATCTCGAGTTGCGACGTGTGTGGAAATAATTCCGTTAGTTAGTTCCTTTTTTATTTTTTTTTCTTTTTCATTTTTCATCACCGAGATTTGCCTACTTTCACCGCTTCCACATAGCTGACTGACTTTCGATGTAGAAAATTAACCAACTCACGTTCGGGAATAACTTACACGTTCGTATGAGCGCCTAAAACAATGCAGACGTTATCGACGTTCAATTTTGACGCAGACAACAAAAATAAAAGGGAAAGGTCGAATCGAAATTGAAATATTTTGACACCATATCCGAAGCGTGCGTCTTCGACGAAAGTCGGTTGAAGATTTTTTTACGACGATCGATTTCCGTCAAACGTTGTATACTGTATACATACATACGTATGTACGAACAATTGTGTTTAGGGAACTCGCCACTTCATACATGAAACTTTACACGTATGACGTCCGCTCACGCATACCTCAAGATCGCGATTTACATTTGCATGATACAAACTACGCGGCAATAAATTAATAATAACTAATGACCTAGTGACGAAATTAGAAGGCTGCCGTTCGATATCGATCTCTCCCTCTCTCTCTCTCTCCTCTTTACTCTCTGCAAAACACAGGGTTATATCCATCTGCATTATTTATCGGAGATCATCAATTTTAAATTCACTTCGATCCATGACTCGTTTCGAATGCACGGGTCAGGAGGAGATTAGTCGGAGTACGTGCTGCCGGTACGAAAGCGTTTTTTTTTTTTCCCCCCCCCCCCTTTTCTTCTCGTCGCTGACAATTTAAAGAATTGCAGGCGTCGTGTACTTTTAGACCAATTGAGATAAGCGGATCGTTAATTAAAATCTTTAGGTCTATGTAAGGCATCCGAGTTAATTTGTGAACACATGACAATTAGTGAAAAACTTTGATTAGGAAGGCGACGAACGCAAGTAAATCAGGTACTCGATTTAGTATGCGCGGTAAAATATAAGTTGAGGTACACGAAACTCGGGATTAAAAATAATTTTAAAACAAACGTGAAATCGAAATTGTTGTTTTCTGACCTGTTTTTTTTTTTTTTTGTTTCTATCCGGTTCTCAATAAACAAAAGTTTCCCAACTCATATGAGACGGGAATCGGCGTAGGTTCGTGCCGAAGTAGTAGTTGCGAGATTCAAATTCGTAACGCTGAAAATTCTTACAACCGTTAATTCGGACGGGAAACTGTGGCATTTTTTTATCACAGGTGACAGCAAATAGTAGCGGTACTATCGTCGGTTTAGGTGGCTGTAAAGTCTCGTTAGATTTGATTGGAGAATAGTAAAAACTGACGACGATAAAACCAGCAAGGGAAGATCGGTTATCTTAGATGTTATCTAAAAATGAATTACGCAGTAGACTTTTAAACGGAGATGATAATGATACATAATCGTGTGTACGGCATTATTACATGATATAGATTTTCACATGGTAATCAAAAGATTGACAGAAGTACCGGATTGGCTGAAACGGGGGTCAGGCCACTGCGAACGTTTCCCATTGGTCGGTTAAACGCGTGTTGTTCTGTTTCCTTGGAGCACGCGTCATCAAATTAATGAACAATCCGAGAGATTTTCTCGGCAGTCGTGACATAAAAATTTACGGATACGTTATAGATCAATCATGCGATTTCCGAACGATTTCAAACGTGGGGTAAGATCGTTTTAACCCGAACTTACCGGTGACGAATCTTCCGCGGTGGGGCCGCAATCGCCTCCTGGAGGTTAGGTTCAGCTTTTCTTTCGTCCCCTGACATTCGACTTTTCGGAGTCGCAAATTTTTTTTAAATAATTACCCGCCCACTTGTTAATACTGTTTAGTCAACGCCAAAGATCCGATGAAATTTTTCAATGCCCAAAACCCGATCGCTCACTGTCACCGTTCGCACATGAGTTTTATTTAGCACGCCAATAGTTTATGCGCGATTACACCCACGGTACAATGCGGGTATAAATCTTTAGTACGAATTTTACCAACGATCCCTTTTCCGTACACATGCATTCGATCTGTACCAACACCACCCTGTGCAAA
This sequence comes from Athalia rosae, assembly GCF_917208135.1. Taxonomy (NCBI): domain Eukaryota; kingdom Metazoa; phylum Arthropoda; class Insecta; order Hymenoptera; family Athaliidae; genus Athalia; species Athalia rosae. The sequence continues at coordinate 15,243,248 of NC_064026.1, forward strand.
CGGTACATGGTCTCTCTACGCGCAATCGTCGCTGCCCTCTCCGAGTTATCGACGGAGAAATTTTTCCATTAGTTTTTCCCACTGACCTTAGATGTCCTTGGCAGTTCTACGCGGGCTCGAACCTCAATGATCGACAACAATGGGGGGGTTACTTCGAATTGTGTCGTTCGAAGCTCGGCGGTTTATCAGCCGTCAATTCCTCCGATCAAACTGTCATTGTTTCCTACGACCTCGATCACTCCATTATTCTTAGCCAAGCGTATGGTAGACGATAGCTGGGGAAATGTCGTCGATAGGACCGCCGAAAAACGAGCGAGTATTTCTGGACGCAGATTCATTCGCAGACGTAGTGAGAATGGTGAGTTCACAGCGATGTTCGGCTGGCGTTCGTTTGATTCGGTAGACTTTCAGGTACTCAAGAGATTCGTGAGGATGTTTACCCCTGGAAAACCGTTTCATCGTGCCGGATGCTTAGTCATAAATGTCGAGATCGTTGCCGAAGGTGATTGGTATTTGGTAGAAATGACGCATTGCGGTGGATGGAGCCGTCGCGGAGTGGAGAGTTTGTTTCGAGAATTTCATCTCTGTATGAAAAATCGTCCGCTGTCCGACAATAAGGTCACAACGCACGCTCACGTATGGACCAGATGCAACGGGGAGGGAAACGAGATATTTTACGACGTCCGAGGTGCGTCAGATTTCGTCAAACGAAAGACAAAGTTAACCGGTGGTTTCGTTCACTTTCCATCCTTCAGGAACTACGTTTTGATAAAACTGCAAGTGAGTCCACGATGCGTTCCGCGATACCTACAAGCGAAAGAATGACTCTTTCGTTCATATTTTAATACATTCATTATTTTCAGTACAAACTCCGAGCTCCGCACCTGACAGAATTCAAAGACATTTTGATCTGCGAATTTCTCAGTATGAAAGATACCCATCCCTGCGTCAAAGTAACGTTCCATTTGGAGAAGGAAATCTTCCACACGAACCGAGTCCCTTCGGACGAAGATTTTGAAAACTGTCAATCATTGTATGGACCATTAGTAGCCATAATCAAGCAAAGTATGAACAATCAATTCAAAGAACGCTGCTTGGAGACTCTGAAGGTCGACAACGCATTCGAAGCACAGAAGGTCCTTGGGAGAACGTTGTTTTCAATGACACATGACAATTACATGATACCCTAAAAGGTGAGATAAACAATTAATCGCAACGGTTGTTTATTTTTTTATACATTTATTCAATAAATTGTAAGCTGATAAAATAAACGACAAGTTGTTCATCTCGATCGAACCGTCGTCGACTCTCGTCACGGTGATATTCAAACTTTGCCGGTTAGCCCGCGTTGAATGACGGGAAATTTTCATCGGCCTATCGCGCAGCTCAGGCGGCGCGGTGTCAAGAAGAGCCTCATGTATTTTTCCCAGTCGCACGACCGAAACAGGTCAGGTTGGGCAGGTTCACTGACAGCGTACCGAAAACAGCGTCTATTCCGTTGAATGAATAAGAGTCGCCTCGCAATGCTCCGTGTGCTGGTGCCTATTGGGAAAAAAAAATGTGCGCCGAAACAGTGAATGATATTCTCGAAACGAAAGCAGAAGATCTGAGGTTTTCGAGGCTCCGATAATCCCTCGATTAATCACCAGGCTCCCGTATAAATGTGTGCAGTGGACGTTCGTTACCTCTGAGGTTTGAGGTTGTGTAGCCAGTGGTTCTCAATTCGGGAGTGGTAATTTCACAAAAGTACGTACGTACGTGTATACTACAAGATGGTATTGTTTATTAGCATGCCAGTACAGTTTCAGTTTGCGTTATGTGGCCTTATTTGCTCCCCGAGTTTTCAGCCGTACCTCCGCAACCTCCGTATTGTCTGAGCCGAATAAAAATTGCGTTATTTTGTCACGTCCGAATTCGTTATTCCGCATCACCTCGGCTACGCCGTACAGTTCCTTTCCTCGTCCCTTTTCAGCGTTCGTTACCCAGCTGCACGTAGTCCTCTTTTTATCCTACCGGTACGTGTTGTTTAAAAGCTGCGGTAAACGCACCAACGTGAATAACGTACGTACGTAGATAACGAGAGGCGTGTGTAAAAGTAACTAATGCTGAAATGCCCCATCCGCACCGATGATCCCTTGCAATCCATTGAGCCGCTCGCAGTCCCTCCGCAGCCCACGTAATTCTCTTCACAATTACACGTATAGCTATAATTTTCATCGAATCGGTCATGCGAGACGCAAAAGCGCCTTCCGTCGATGCACCTCGTACAAATCTATTCCCCGTCTATTCGTCACACGAAAATATTGCGCCGTTATAATTTCGGACAGTGGTTTGATAGATCGGGAGAGGAGCACCCCGTTAGCGAGGTGGGTTTTCAGAGCCCAATATTTCACTCGCTCGAGGTTCTTATGTTTTTTCTTGGATTGAATAACCGGATGCCCTCGGAATCCAATACTTTGTTTTTTTTTTTTCTTTTTCCCATCGTTTCTCTTCTTTATTTTATTGATTCAACGTGTCTGGTCGGAGGTTATTCTTCCCTATTTTGTGAATTGTTTTCATGAAAAATGAAATCCCTGAGTTTTCTACGCGACCATAACCCGTCGACGAAACTATGGCGAGAGAAATAAGCCGGAGATTAAATGAATTTATAATTGAATTATTGATATTCAAGTTTCACGTAATTGAAATAGCGATAACGTTTTTAATCAGGCGACGTCCTTTATTGAATAAAGAAAAAAATGCATCGCGCTAGACGAGCTAACGGAGTTGACAGTTTGTTATTTGTTATCTTATTTTACTTGAATTATTTGTTTTTTAAACATACTTATGAATATAATTACGTTTATAAATAGATCTTTATGCTCGTTTAGCAAGACTGTCGTCGATCCGTACGGTTTAACAATCTGTACTTCGTACGAAATGTCGTTGAATAAAATTTCACCAATACATCAATGACTACCGTGGAAAACTATTCGTTCGGTAAAATTCTCTTCTCTTTATGAGAAAAAAAAAAAAATAAAATAATCGATTTTCAAACGATACAGAATTTGACTTTTATTTACCACTTCAATTCTACCGCGTTATGAACACCTGTCGGTAGGTAAAATTAATAGAATCTTGGATCCTATTACAGGAGGCCCACCGAACGAATAAAAATAACTATAGCGACCAAAGAATTCCCGCTGAACATTCAAAAAGTTGATAGAAATCAAATGATCTCTGTTGAGACTCCGTTAATCGATATCCGTAAAATACCAACGAAGTGATATTCTCACAAAACTAGATGATTGCCTCAGATGAATTTTTGCATCGTCCGGTCGAGAGGTCTGCGTTGGCCAGTTTTTGACGTACAAAAGATTCAACTAGAGTATCGTCGACGTAGCGTTGGCTGGATACACATTGTACGTACGTACAGTACATAAAAATCGTCTGTGACGTATTCGTGCGGATACGCGGAGGACTTTTTGTTGGTGGGATTGTTGTCTTTGTTGTATTTTTATACGAGAGACCCCGCATCTCGGAATCAGCTGCAGCAGAAGGAGGCGGGTGTTCGGGTGGGACGTGTGGTAGATGAGAAAAAGTGGCGAGAGACCCGGATAAAAAATTAAACCGTCACCGCGTTGTACGAGCGGGTTAAATTTTCTCAGAATATACCAGAGCCAGAAGGATGTCTGAGTTAATTGCACCGAGATAAATATATATAATGTATGCGAATACCCAAATGACGCTTGGACGCCCAAAGTTTATACATTTAATAATATGCGATTCGCGGCCTCTTATCTCAATTTTCACTTTTAGCGATCAACGATCCCGCGGTTCCTGAACCTGGAATCTCCAACGAATCTCATCCGAGATTCTAGGTCAAACGCTGTTGTTTTAGTTCATTTTTCTCAATTTGTCCGATGTCATTCGTAGATTTTTTTTTTCAATCTTACGACCGGTTATTCGAATATTTACGTCGAAACCGAAAATTTCTAGAAAGTGTTTCCGACAGACCGCACGAGAAAATAGGCCGGAAAAAAAGTTATTCAAATAAAATACATCTTCGGGCTAAATTCAGTCTATACGGTTATTAATAGAACTACCTTCGATACATTGGCAGGAACTATATGCGTACAGACTTCTTTTTGTACCTACATGGAAAGCACGCGCGTCGCAACGATTTTTGTAGAGGGCAAAGAAAAAAAAAAACACGAACAAAAAAATAATACATATTATAATAAGAAATAAGTTATACTTGTTAGCCAAACAAGGAACGCCTTCTTGACGGTATAACAAACTCTTTGTATTTCTGCTCGTACACATCCTCCGATCAAATTTTATTAAGAATTACAACCGCGGGAGTACTTAATGCGGACAGACAACATGATTATATATATACCTACGTACACATACGTGCGTATGTACTTACGTATCTATGTACCTAGCATATAGCCATCGCTGTGCGCAATGTTGTTATTACAGCATGTGGTTTTATTATTGTTATTAATATTATCGTTATTATTATTATTATTATTATTATTATCGCAAGAGATCTCTCGACCGTCCGAGGAGCGTTTACGCACGAAATATTATCCTTGGAATTTATATTTATTTGATTTATTCATTTTTTGTCAAGAGAACCGAAAAATGGTTCTTTCTCTATGTATGACATATACCTACGCTAAGGTGTTCTATATAGCTTATGTTCTAACTCATTGCCAGTGGAATTAGGAAGGATTTGTAATGAAAATGAAAATATCGGCTTTTGCGTTATTTGACGTTTATTCGAATAATTTTTCTTTCGAATTGTTTCAGCCCCCGGACTGCAGGTGACAGCGATAGGCTAATTCGGGTGCCGAGACGTGGTTGTGCGAAAAAAAAGGAAGGAATAATAATGAAAAAATTAAAATGCTGGTCATTCGGTGGTAACGATCAGGAAATGAAAAGCGGCGCCGGATATTTCAGCGAGAAAGTAATGCTCAACAGCTCGACGGACAAGTGATAGGTCACCCTGGCGTGCAGAAGGACGGGGCATCGTCGGCCGGGGTCATCTTCGTCTTCGGCTTCGGAGAAGTCGCAGAGGATGCCTGGACCGACATCGGAGAGACCTCGTGCCCACAGGCTGACGGATATCGAGCCTCAAGCTGCAAAGGTCTGCTCCTCATCTTGCGCGAACGTTTGTTTACACGATATTCTTTCTTCGTTTCCTTCATTCTGTTTTTTTTTTTTTCTCCCTCCTCTTTGCCATGGACATTTTTTTGAAGGAGTAATAACTTGTTCAAGTACTCGTGAGCCGCTACTCGTTCTTCATCTTCCTCTCATCTTCTTCTCTTCAGTTATTCATTACACTCGTTATCGCACGAGTACCAACGATGTATACAACGTGAAGTAATCGTACGAAGCGGGCAAAGTTTATACCTATAGCCGCTGCGCTGCCTACCGCGCTCAACTTGTGCGGTTCGCGAGTTGAACTAGTTTATTTTTACAAGTTTTGTTTACATTTCTCAGTCGAGGCTCTCTCGATGTAAGTAAAGCGGAAAAATGAGCCGTATTGGTTTTTATCCTTCCCCCCCCCCCCCCCCCCCCCCCCCTCTCTTCGATTGCAATATCTTATCTCAAAATGGAGTTACGTTTACTCGCCGTACGACAAAAAAATAAAAAAATAAAAAAAAAATGTCTCGCAAGTCTTGTCTTCGATTATATTTCGATTTTTGATACCGGAAATGGAACATTTTTCAAAACGTTAGAGCGGCTGGTTCCTACGGTATTTTTACCTCAGGCTCAGGAGTATCAGGCACACGAATTCAATCGAGGCAACTAAATTTTGTCGATCCCAGAAGCGGAAAAATTGAGGATAATTCGATCGCTTGAATCGATCAATAATTAATCAGGGGAAAAATCGTAGGAGAGCAATGAGGTGCAGCGCGCGCTAGTCTTCGTTACAACTTGTAGTTCGTCGCGAACTGCGAGCTTCGAACGTCTCGTCTGACGAAATTCTATTCTATTCTCTTCTATAGCGGCGACCAGAATTCCGATATTCGTATGCAGTCCCGTTTGTTTCGTACCTAATTTCGAACGAATAACGATATTTTCGGATCGCGGAAGTCTGTTCTATTTACTATCTTTCCCTCAACCGTGTTCATCCGTCCGAGTCGCGGGGCTCGCGAGAACAAATCGATAGACTCAACTTGCGCTCTATGCCAGGAATCCTCGACGTTCCAGATGCAGCTGTCAAACCCGTCCGCCCAATAAAACGGCCGCTTTTGTAATTATTCTAGAAATATACCGTAACGCGTGCCATTTGTTTCTCCGCCGGTGCTCTCCGCGTCATTATTACAAGGTTTTTCCCGCCGCCAGCCCATGAGAAATTCATCGAGGCGAATTCAATTCAAACACGGAATCTCGCCATAGCTTGCCCGGTATTGAAGTAAGCGCACTTGAGAGTGCGAACCCTGGATATAAACCGTTACCTTTAATGAATCCCGCAAGGATCATTTGTCGAGCTCTTAACGCGGTTAGAGATCACGAATAAAAAGAAACACAAAAAAAAAAAAAAAAGAAACGGGTATTAACTATTAACTGTTATAATGGCGATAAAACGTGAAAAGAATATTGCTCGCCGAATGAAATGATTTTTAACGGCGTCGCGACGTAGGTACTCGTAACCGATTCCGGGTACACACACATATCTCTCGGTTCACCAAAACTGGACAACAACAACGCGAAGAATTCTGTCAATCTTCGGGGTATCGATGTAATAGAATAAAAGGCGTTTTTTTTCAAGTGACATTCGTGTTGCAGAAAATTCCTAAATACATCGACACGGATGATGGATTGCTAAACCGCCCGCCGAGCCTCCCGAGGGATATACTGTATAGTATAATATCGGTGTTCGTACACGAGTATAGGTTGTACGTACGTAGGGACGCGTTGGTGCGGCGATACGTTGTGTCGGGAACATACACTCGAACACTCCGATACCCGGACACCCGAAAGCTGCATGACCTAGTTTTCATGCACCGAGTCTGGATACATTTTGAATGTTCACGGAAGATGATGCTCCAGTTCCTACTACTCTGCCGCTCTCTCTCTCTCTCCCTCTCTCTCATTAACGAGCAATAGGTGACGCGTGGAGAATTGAAAATGTGACAATGTAACGGAGAAGCTCACAATCGGACGTGGAAGGCGCAACTTTGTTAGCTGATTAAATATGAAGTTGGAAATACGTACGACGTTATATTATAATAAGCATAGCTGTGTACGCTTTGGGAATAGGATACGCTTACGCCCCGCGACATATTCAGATCGTCGTTAGCAGCAGCTGTTCTCCGCGCTGATCTAGCGAGAAGATGTTCGGAAAACGTATTTCGCCTGTATTCCGTATTCCGCGCACATTTCGTCATCTTTCGTCCGCGAAATATTAACAAGCGATTAGCTACAGCTGTTGCAACCTTAGGGATACGACGAGCAACTCCCGAAAACTAATTCTTGCACGCTCTTGAAAGTTTCATGCTCATTCCAATTGCGTGTACGATATAACAACTGCTGCTTTATAGACGTTCGGGGAAATTTATTTATTCTATTCGAAACCTGTAGCTGTAGCTGTAATTCGATTCATCTCTATTCGTTTATCTAACCGGTAGCTCTCTTCGGTTACAATTTACGTGTGAGATAAAAAGGCAGTGTTCTCTACTGCGCACATTTATATGTATAATAATTGTCGGAATATATCAGATAACAATAGGAAGTTTTTCTCGTCTCGTTATTTTTTCTTTGTCGAACGGTAATGATTGTTTCGTTACCAAACTCGTGTCCGTGCAGATGAGAATGACGTCTTTCGAATGGAGCAAATTACGAGAAAATATATTTACTCGATTAAAAAAAAATCTTCGAAGCGTTATACGTGCATGATAATTCACCTTGAGACATTTTCGAATAACTTACGGCGATAAATTAAACTTGCAGCATCCTAGTTTCAAATTTATGAAAGCGGAAACAGTGCAACGTTTTGCTCTGATCGCTTTCACTTTTTTTTCTTCAATTGTTCTCAAACATCTCATTTGAAATACACGCTGCACGTTCGCACCTCGAAGAACGTTGATGCGGTTCAACATAATTTTAATTAACCAGAATTACTTAACGCAAAAAAGGAGAGTAATTCGATAAAGTTACGTACGTACTATGGATGTATTTGAATAACCTATTGAGAACCGTATGCATATAGCTGTTGTAATTGTGTATACGACCACTTATCTTTCAAGTCGATTTTTTCGATATATCAGGTGTGTTCTATTTGTTGGCATAATTGCGACGATGCGGTGCATAATAATGCCCTAGTTTTCGCATTGAAAAATAGGAAAGAAAAAAAGAAGACGCAGAATTTGCGATAACGTCATAGCAACGATGCTCGGCGTATGGACAAGTGTATTATGTTAAGTACTCGGGGCTATAGCTGACTCACTGGAAATGTCACACTTGACCAGAATAATCATACAGACATGTTTTCAGGTTTTTGTTACTGTAACATGATCCATTGTATCGTTGGGAGTGTCTACCGAGTTGCTTCGACGAAATACTCTTTGTGACGGTGCACCTTCTATTAGTGTATTGATTAAATTTTCAAGACATATTTTGTTACTTATGTGTATCAATAGTCGATCACCGTATACCAGCACCTGATTGCGAGCCTTTCGTAACTGGGAGTTCCTGGTTGCATGAATTTTATTTAGAGATAATCTTAAAAATTTCGCCTCGTTTATTGATTGTTGATTTATTTATTGTTTACGGTAAAATAAATAGCAGCAGTTGAATGAAAAAGACAGTTCACTTACCGATTCCATCGAATTAGTCATAGTCTCTTCAATTATTAGGCATTCAAATGCCGTCTCTCTGAGTACGTCTTTATAGTTGATATCCTTCTCGACTAATGAATCATCAGAGTCCGTCTTTTTAATTGTGCAAGTCAAGTCGAACCCCAGGCACTTGATTATTATTGAGATCTGGGCGTTCGGCGCTCGGTATTTGAGCGAGAGATTTTAATCTGATGGAATTTTGTTTTCTGCTCAGGGATTGGGAAACAACAAAACAGACGACTTGAGTACGCCAGGAAGTTCGGGGGCTAATATGGGCAGCATTGCGAGATTCCCAAAATTAGACGAATGCGCCCACTTTCACTATGAACATGTAGAACTCGGTACATTGGAGGTGAGTTGTAACTCAATGGTGAGGATTGAGAAAAAGTGTTTTGGAGCACCGGTCGAATTGAAACTTCTGTTAATAAATTATGCAGTTTTAATAATTATAAAATTTTCTCTATAATTATAAAAGATTTCAATTGAAAGTATAGCATCTTTAATAAAATCGACAAATAAAATTTACAATTATAATACTATTTATGTAACCATAGAAAAGGCTACTCGTTGCTTTCTCTGCAATCAAGGCACGTTAACTTCAGTTAATTGAAAGCATTCAGAGGGAATGTCTGTCGTGCAATTGCTACGCCGAAGTAACTATAAACAAATTATCGTGTTAAGTTGATCATATTTGAAATCCGTTAACTTCATTGTTTCCAATGTACAGGATTTGTCACGTTTGATTCGAAACTGGACTCGATCTGCTCGCATAAGTTGATTCCTATAAATTATTGCCGTTTTTGTTTAAGGTTTCGGTTAGTGAAGACCCAAATGACGATACGTACGACGTAAGAGTGACTTCTGGAGACGCTTGTTGGACTCTGCAGCGATCCTATGAGAACTTTGTCATGTTCGACAAACAATTGCATCGGTGTATATTTGACAGGAAGTTTTCCTCGCTAACCGAGCTTCCGGACGACCAACCGGAGAACACCACTGGGGTGCTAAAGGATTATTTGTCACGATTTTCTCAGCTAAGTCATGAGGGCTTAAATTGTGGGCCCGTTCTAAATTGGCTACAACTGGACAATAGGGGAAGAAGAATTCTTGTCCCGGAGGCTGATTCGTGTCCAATTAACACGCCGGCTGTAGCTGCCGCGTATGCTGTTAGACCCTACACCGCTCAAGCTCAAGATGAGATTTCTTTCCAGGTGTGTAACGATTAGCTCTAAATTGGTCATTTTCTCGAAAGTGGAAGTTACTCGAAAAATCAATGTCCACCGTGCACGAATGAAAAATATGAAGGAGATTATCCAGGATGGTATTGTGAAATGTTCTTAAGGCCAATCAAGTGCGTCGGTTGATCCTGCTGTTGATGAGTCACTGCGTGAGAAAATAATACCGTAACGGGATAGCTACTAATTAACTAAAGAATGTTATGAAATAATGTAAAGCATTGTGTAAGAGACAAGAAACTATGATATCTACCGACAGATGTGATAATTATTTACTTTATCTTATTATCACACCGCATTCCATACAATGGGGAAAAAGTAACTATGGCAAAAGAATGAATTTATTTTGGTGGAATCTTTAGAGCAGACTGAATTTTTTTTTTACAGGTCGGAGACATGATTTCGGTAATTGATATGCCACCTCCTGGAGAAAGCACCTGGTGGCGAGGAAAACATGGTTTTGCTGTTGGATTTTTTCCTGCGGAATGTGTTGCTGTTATTGGCGATAAAGTGCCCCGGCATTTAACTGTATCTACAACAGTACGCTCGAGACTTCCAGTCAAACCGGTGCTTCGGAAACATGGAAAACTCATAGCTTTCTTTAGATCATTCATTCTCAATAGACCCTCAAGAAGGAGACTGAAACAGTCTGGGATTTTAAAGGAACGAGTATTTGGTTGTGACTTGGGGGAGCATTTATTGAATTCAGGTCAAGATGGTGAGTTTGTTATTTGATTTCATTCAATTATATCGCAAAATTTATGCAGTCTCACTTCATATTCTTCTAACTGATATCGCATCTATTAACAAAATCGCTTGCCTCCACTCATCGTCAGCACTGATATTGGGATGTAGAGAATTCATGTGTTAACTATTCGACCATTTTATTGTTGAATATTAGTCAGCAAGAGCACCTATAATTATAGAAGTACAAAAATCTGAAGATTTCTTCAAAATGCCAGCTCTAAAGAAACTATTCATTATGTGAAGCATGACGTTGGGATCGGTAGATGGGATTTGCTGTACGTCTGAAAGCAATTGATTGTTTTATTTTCGTTCACCTAGAAAAAAACCGTCCATTATTGTTATTTAAAGTCTTCATTTTGTAACTCTACTCCCGTTTGTGAGAATACCTATTTGTAAGATGTCACTCTATTCTATTCTTAATTTCTATTATTCAGTGTCAAATTATCGAAACACAATTTTCCTATTTTCAATCAATCCACGAAATAATTGTATAAGAATTTTTCTTTAGTGCAGTATTTTTTCATACAAACCATATTATTTTCATGACAATATAGTACCAACGGTGCTTACCTGCTGTGCCAAATTCATCGAAACCAATGGCCTGGTCGATGGCATTTACCGTCTCAGTGGAGTTACGTCAAACATACAACGATTGAGGCATGCCTTTGACGAAGACAGGGTACCTGCTCTGCATTCCGATGAAAGCATCTTACAAGACATCCATTCGGTTGCTTCGCTACTGAAAATGTACTTCAGAGAATTGCCAAATCCGTTATGCACGTATCAGTTGTATTCCGCTTTCGTCGGAGCAGTACAGGCCGAAACAGATGCTGAGAGATTAAGATACATGAGAGAAGCTGTGAGAAAACTTCCCCCACCACATTACCGGTAAATATTTATTCAAATCATCTATAGCCTAAGGCGTTAGACACCCATAGAAGTTTGATAAATTGCTGCTTTCCTTACCATAGAACACTTGAGTTTCTAATGCGACATCTGGCAAGAGTAGCAGCCTGTGGAAAGGAGACTGGTATGACTTCTCGTAACGTGGCTATTGTATGGGCTCCTAATCTACTCCGTTGCAAGGAACTAGAAGTCGGTGGGGTGGCGGCTCTCCAAGGGGTTGGGGTGCAAGCAGTTGTGACTGAATTCCTAGTTTGTTACGCTGAACTTATTTTTGGCGACGGTCCGGTGGGAAGGCCCAAGTCTTTGGCCATCACGACACCTGCTAGACTTCTGAGTCTTGAAGAAGCTAGGAGTAGAGTTCTCCGAGGAGAATCCGATTATATCGAAGTCGGAGCTGGCCCAGCTGGCCTACCTCTTCACTATCACACCGTCATCGAGCTACCGAGGAAGCGACATGGATCAAAGCGGTCGCCCTCTCTGAATTGGAGAGCGTTGTTCAGTAGAGGTGGACTCGGAGCACGAGGAAAAACTAGGCAAGCAAGAACCCCCCCACAGGTCGAAGTACCAAGTTCATTGAACTCGTTGAGAAGGTTACGACCTGTTAAAAGTGCTGATAGTTTGGATGGCGAGGATAGCCTCGGACCTCTTCTGGGGCCACCACCTATCAGGCCTTGCGGTCACAGTCGCTCCGTATCTCATGATTCGTACTTTGATCATCTGGCTGATGCGCCAAGTGCTAATTCTCCGTTAGACTTGTCCGAAATACAGCTGAATTTTGATCTGGAAGAACGGGAAATGAGGATGTTCTCGGAAGATGAAGGTGGAGGTATAGCTTCAGTCGAAGCTTCTCCGAGAAGGCAACGAGCCGAGGGGCCACAGTGTGCTGTTATCACAGGGGGGTCCAAGAGAAAGAGATCCAGACTGGAAGAGAGATTGCACTGCGACGTCGAATTGAGATTCATCGATAGTCAAAGCCCAGATCAAGTAAGCTCTAGTAAATCCACGAATTAGATAGTATATTTCACAGAATCGATCGTTTTCCACATGAATCATTGGACAACACAAGGCTGTTATAAACCTGTTATAGCAATGTTGTTCGCTTTTGGTTGCAGGTCATGGTTTCCGCAGACGTGCATGGTACAGAAACTCCTTCCCCTCTACCCACGCCAGGGTACTTACCGCTACTTTCCGAAGCCTCGACACCTCTGACACCGGCAACTTTACCGAGAACTCCGCCATCTATATCACCGAATCCAGCTAATAGTCCTAGAATAAGTTTCCGAAGCTTTACATTACCCTTAGATCTTGGAGATGAGCAAACCAATCAGGAGAGATTGAAGAGAGTTACCGCGTCCTCAGACAGAATCTCTAATTCTAGTCACAGACTATCTGCAAATTTCAATACCGAAAACGACGTCAAATTGGCTGAAAGAATCGCGACACCTCTTTCGGACCAAGACATGACGCCTTGCGAACGAATTACTCCCACTTACGACAGGCTTACAGAATCTTACGACAGTCGAATAACAGCTTCTTCGGAAGGACAAGAAATTTCAGATGAATCTTGTCACAGAGTATTGGATTCACCTGATCAGGAAATGACACCGTGTGACAAACTGACGCCTGCTACTAGTTGCACGAGTTACGATGGAATCACGTTGCCGTCTAATGAAATCCTTGAATCCAGCTCGAGCTGCGAACGAATATTGCCACTAAGTCCAATTAAAACGAGTCATGACGAAATTCCTCAACAATCCGAATCACTAGCAGCGCGCCTGGGTAACGCTACACGCGAAGATAACAATCTCGAATCTCCCGACTGTCTGATATCATCTGAATTGCAGGACAATACCGAGTCGGAGGAGCGTAGCGACTCCATTCTGCAGAGTCAAAATCTTTCGCAAAGCACATCTCTGAGTTCGCAGACTGAAGAATTGATAGCTGGTACACTTAAAACACTGGGCAGCGAACCTAGTAAGTTACCACTAACTAATACAGATCTGGATTCGCCAATGTCTTGTGAACAGACTCTAGAAGATTTACCAGATTCCGGATTTGTCATTTGCGATAGTTCCGACCGAATGCTCACAAATACAGAAAACCAACCCCACATGACGTCAAACCCCAACGACTCTGGCGAGTGGGTGATGGTTGAAAGGACCTCGGAATCTGGAGTTTCGCCTACTAGCGTTTCTGGCGATTTGACCGATCATTTGCCCGAGACTGTCGATCCTGCATTAGCCACAGACGCACCACAGGTGCAATCTTTGTCAGAAAATAATTCTCGTACGTCGCTTGACCTAACAATGGCCTCCACAATTGGTACGGACGTTGACACATCTTGTATGGGTGTTAGTGATTTCACAGAAAGTCCCGTTGTACAAATTCAAGATTCTAAAAACTCGGCGTTGCATGCAAACGAGACTAGGGAGAGCAAAGAAATGATGGAGCATGACGAGCGCCTTGAAGAAAAGACAACTTTCATTCCCAACGATCGTAGTCAGGGAAGTTTTCACTCTATGGATGCCAATAACGGATTGGGGAATAACGTGCAGTACGTAATGCACGAACAAACTCTACCTTCTCAAAAAGACAAAGCTTCCGGGGACACAGAAAATGGACAGATTACCTCGAGACATCAACTGAACTTGGATTTGAATTATGGGAACAAACGGAACCCGCAAGCTACGAAGCCGCAGGAAACTCATTTTGACGATTCCGAAGCATGTTCGCGAGACCTATCTTTCGACGATCATTGTGAGAACAAGAGCAACACGACGCCCAATGAAAATAAGAATTTCGATCAGCAAAACGATTTCCAATTTATTACATCACAAGATTGCGAACAGCCACAGCAACAATCCCAGTCATCTCCAGATCGTGAGAATGCTTCGTATAATAACAAAAGTCCGGAGCACCGAAAATTCCACAGTCCAACGTCCGACGTTCGACCGAGTTATAGGCAAACCCCTAAAGCGCAACAAAATCACGGCGCGCAGTCGACGTACCATTCTGAACACAGACAGGCAGACGATGACTTTTCGGATCTAACGCACCCGAACAGACATCCCCATGTCAATGTCAACAAGAAGTCGCATCATTTGCAGGACAATTTCGAAGTAGTAATACCGTCGGAAAATGCTGCGGAACCGTGCGAAATAGCTCATGCTCCAGAGGGGGCATCGGAAGCACCATCTTTGGACTCATCTTGCACGTTCTCCAACGCGTCGTCACCGGTCGATGATTCCGTGGTGCTTCGCGACACAGCTTCGATTCTGGAAGAGTTGGCATTACAGAGATTATCTGGAGGAATGCACGATATGCCGATAGCACCCAGGAGGAGGTACGACTCCGAAGTAACGAGGGAGCGCAGAAGTTTCGACGCT
Source organism: Athalia rosae (assembly GCF_917208135.1). Lineage (NCBI taxonomy): Eukaryota > Metazoa > Arthropoda > Insecta > Hymenoptera > Athaliidae > Athalia > Athalia rosae. The sequence continues at coordinate 15,258,356 of NC_064026.1, forward strand.
GAGATAGGGCGAGAAATTGTCAGAGAACGTAAAATGAGGCAGGAGCTGGATTCTGCTCGCGGAAAATCCGAGGAACCGCCAAGCAACGGATCTCAACATTTACCACCGTGTTTGCGAGCCAGGCAAGCCAGAGCCACCCGCGCCGCTCTGAGCCGGTCTTTGGACGAAGCTAAGTTCAACAGAATGACAGGAGGTTCGTCTTTGCCGCCGAGACAATCCTCCGAAGATTCTCAGCACAGTTCTACGCCAAACGTCGGTGCGCAATCTTCCATGATTTCTTCTAATAGCTCGGACCGTACGTCGCAAAAAAATTTAGGGGGCATAGATTTGGGAGATCCGAGATGCAGAGAACGAATAGAAAGGTACAAAGAAGAGAGACGAACATTTCTCAGAGATAAGTACAGATCGGAAAGCTTTCGAGGGGCGCGATTGAGAGCAGAAGACGAGGGGGAACAAGCTCTGTTGGCCAGATTGAAACAGAGAGCTTCCAGGCCATCCCTTCATTGACCAAGTGATATTTATAAGCTCTATGCTTTTTGTCTTTGTGAAAGCAGATGCCTGTTATATTTTACGAATAGTATGTGAAAGTAGGTGTATTATTATTTCGTCGTCGAATCTCAATACTTCAACAGATTTTATTCTGAAAATATTCGTACAATATTGCTTGGCTGTTATTTCAACTTTGCCAATCGCTGATGCAGCTGATGATACTTGTAGGGGGAAAAAAACTTTCTCCGATATCGGTCGCTGAGCATTCGCAAAAAAATAATCCATGATGTGTCGCGGATAGAAGGAGCGTAATTTACGTCGTTTCCGGATCTGCTCAGTCGAGGGGCTGAAGCGTCTGAGATGTACCAGAGCAAATAACATGAATCTTATATGGATAATCTGAAGTATTGCCAAATTACTTATTTTCAATACTGCTACTTCTCGCTCTTTCAATTCTGCCGTCGTCTGGTCCAAAGGTAAAACGGCTTTGAAACATTTCAATATTACTCGAGGGCCAAAGGAACTGGTAAAGTTAACGGTTCTGCAAGCAATTCATTCCTCGTATATTTTGGTTGAACTAAATAAAATTTTCACCCGTGTTGGATTTTTTTTTTTTTTTTTTTTTTTTTAAATTCTGTAATTCATTTTACCTGGCTTATAATCCTCCAGAGTTTCGACTCAGCACGAGGGTAGATAACGGTCTGTCTGCTACATTCAAATGACTGAAAAGTTCGCAGTGTCTATCAAGGGGGATTTTACCACGTAAAAATAAAAAAATAATATTTTGTTACGTTGTGTTACCAATTAGATTGATTATCGATGATTTTGATGTTCGAAGCCCAAAAGGTTGTGTTTGCTTACATATCTAGTAATTTTTAGGCAAAAAAAAGAAGAAATCTGGCAAATTTGTCCAGATCTGATTAAAAAAGTTTGTAAAATCTTATTTTGTAAATTTTTTGCTACGTGAAATTTTTATTTCTTGGCATTTTATTCATCTTATTACATTTTATACTGTGAATAGAATCTATAGCTCTGGTGCGTCTCGAAAATACCAAGATTACAAATTTCATCAGCAATTGAACTAATGAGCCACGATTCCTTTTTTTCTTTTTTCTTCTTTTTTTTTAAATATTATTATTATTTTTCTATAGTTTACTTGTAACGAACTGAGTATTTTATATAACGTAACGCTAAAATGTTGAATCACTATTATTAAATATTTTTTTTTTTTTCAATGTGGACAGGTCCATAACATGATAATATAAATGTGTTTTGTACATGCTAGCTTTTAAGTAGGTAGATTAGGTAATATATTAAGTTGATATGATCATTGAATCGATTGCTGGTGAAAAAATTTATCCAAAATCAAGATTACTATTACAAGTTCGGCAACACGTTTTTTTTTTTCACGTTAGCCTAACTGTGTTAGTCACATATATTTGAAACAACATTAATTTAAGAAGGGAAAAAAAGCAAAAAAAAAATCACCATTCGAAAATTCTTAGCAACGATTATCGTGTTTATTTAGTCTTACAATAAAATCTACTAATACCGTTTGACAATTACTTGAAAAATGTAACGACAATATAATGTAATAATTTTATCTGATAACGACATGCGTACGTATACTTACAATTAGAAAAGTGAAATGTTCCAATGGAAGAAGAATCAGTAAGTAACAAAAACCGGACCATAAATGTTAAGCCATTAAGTCTCGTAATTATACAATATATTATATTATATGAATATATCGAAAATAGCAGATAGTTTCGGAAGACGGGCCATCCATCTGTCTAGAACAGCTTTAATTGTTGGAATTTCGGCCTGGTTTCAACGCGATGTACAAACTACTATTTTCCGATTAACTGTTACCTCCATTGTTTTGTCATCGAAGTTTCGAGAGAAGATCATATAATTTGCTCTGAGAATGTGCTCTATGTATAATCGGAAGTTCGCTGGATTGTCGTTATCGCAATTATTTCGCCAATGAAACAACGTTCCAAGTTCCGTCTTATTGATAGAAAATAGATATTCGTTAGTTACATGCATCAGACCTATCTAATCAACTGATTGTCGGCCAAATATTTTAAGAAATCAAAAAAAAAATAAATAAATAACTAAATAAAGTTTAAACAATTTATCCGCGTATCGAGATACGTGACAATGCATGACTTATAACTCCAGCGCAATAATATACCATGAATATTTATTTTTAACAATTTGAAAATTCACGATTACAGTTATTGACTATATAGGATTATTATACATATATACAGAAAAATATTATTACCCGGTTCTACGATAGTCGATAGATATATTAAAGTATTTGAAAAATAGAGAAAAGAGTTTAAAAAAAAAAAAAAAATTCAAACAATAAGTGGAAACTTCTCTATACTTATATACACAAAGTTATAAATTAAAATAACAGAATAGATGAAATAAGTTGAAGACTAATATCTTAAACTTGTATTGTCTAATACTCTAATAGTAATCTTGTGTTTTGAAGAGGGGTTATTATTAAACACCCGAAAAATGTTTAACGGCCTCGATAAATTTTTCATTGCTTCATTAACTAGCTTATAAATGTTTTGTTATTAATGAACATCTGTTTCGCTCATCGCATTATTATTATCATTATTATTATATTATATTAAAAAAATTATATGTAAACTATTATAAATATTATAAATATGAAGATAAATATTACATCCTATTATTGTTATCGTTATTATTATTATTATTATTATTATTATTATTATTATTCTTGTTGTTTTTATTATTTTTTTTATCACCTCAATTTATTGAAAATTTTCTCAAGATCCATAAGTGATATCAACGATAATAGAAAAAAAAAGAAGAAGAGGGACGAAAAAACTTGACAACACCGAACGGTAAAGTATAAATGAGATCGAAGGTTGAAATTTCCGTTCTTTTCTGACAAATAACTTGATACACGTTTAAGTGACCATTTGACTATAAAAAGAATCGAGAATCTCGGCTAACCCGATATCACATCGGAGAGATGAATAGATGGATCGTCTAGAGATTTTTTTTTTCTTTTTTCATTTGTTCCAAGTATTTGACGGTGTCTTTAGAAATTTATACTTAAAAAACTATTGAAAGCCTTTAGTCTTTACTTCTTTAACAACGATGATAGAGAGTGGTTGAAGGTGAGAGAGGACCCCTAAGAACCTCTGGAAAATCCAAAGCCTTTATGTCGGGGCATAGGTCTTCTGAAGGGGGCACTCGAGGTGGTACTCGACGTCCACTTTTGAACAGGAAGCTTAAAGGTGACTGCTGAGTGAGGACGCCTTCGTGACTATCGTGGCATCTCACTGGGTAATTATTTTTAAACACGTCGTGGAGATACGAATCTTCCCGCTAAACAAACACTGAATTGTTTTGTTTATTTATTTTTTTTTTTATTCGACTCTTCTCTATCGTGGACGTGCGATATACCTGTAACTCGTAACTGAATAACATGGCTAATTGGTACACCTGAAAAATAAATAGGAAAAAAAAGTTAATAAATCACTCTAAACGTGACCGAAGCTTGGTGAATTTCTTACACGGATCATCCTCGGCGTAGAGAAATCGGGTAACCCGATCGTCGATTTTCAGATAAGAAGAAAGAGAGTAAAAAAGAAAACGAAAAAAAAAAAAATAATACCCGTGCTTCCCTCGAACGTATAGTAATAACAGCGAAGATAACAATCGCTAATTATAAACGCTGGGGGGAATAGTTTTAGCCACTGCAAATATGACGTGTTACAGTGTGAGGGAAACTCGAATCTATACGGGAGAAAATATGACGGAATATAATAACGACGGGTCACGGTTTTCCCACCCGTAGATCGTCGCGTCGCGTCGCGTCGCGTCGACGTCGTTCTCGTCGTACTTGCTAGACGGTTGAGACGCGCGTAGTGAAAATTGAATCAGAAACCCCACACGCCACGGACAATATTATTTGTTAGCAGAAGCGATGGTGGAGTAACCGGAGGTTCAAATGAGTACAGATTGCCCGGTGATCAAGTTAAGCGGCACGTGAGTTGTGTAGTCGAAACGGCCGAGGTTCTCCGGGTTCTAGAAAATTACCGATGCCGCACCGATGGGGTGCGAACTCTATAGGTATATTCCGCGTCGGAAATCGAGTTCCGAGAGCACAATTTATTCTACACTAAAGTGTTTTACTCGGTTGTTGGTTCCGTCTCGGACGTTTGGGGTCGAGATTCTCCGTCTATATCTGCAGGGGGTTGCTACTGCTACTGCAGGTTTAGACGTCAAGTGACACGCGCCGACATCTTGACAGCTTGTTAGGCTAACAGCCGTATTCTATAGTCCTAAAGTTGAGCCTCTTTAGCTTAAAATTTTGTTTCCCACGTAGTAATGGTTCGTACGTATAATACGTGGGCTGGGCCGACTCGCACGTTTTACGTTCGCCGCAAATAAATTTGTCAGAGAAAAACGGGAGGAACGAAAAAAGAAACGCGGACACGCCATTTTTATTTTCGAATATTTGGCCCCGTTTTCCGGGGTCCCATTGTCCGAGCTGAACGAAAATTAACCGGCGAGTAAATTTCCTACGCTATCCGCGCTTATTTGTCTCACGGTCGTAATTTCTTTAATTTTTTCAACAATTTTTTTCATTCCAGAACGATCGTCTAGACGAATTTCGGGGGATCTCACAATTGGAAGAAGAAGAAGAAGAAGAAGAAGAAGAAAAAAAAAGAGCGTCGATTCTGTTCACGTTCAATATTTATTAACTACGATTATTGCCGAGTGGACGCGCACCTATATACATATAATGTACGCATTCAAGAATTCTTTGAAGTATTTGACGAGATGGTCTCAGTTGATGAAATTATGGGGCATTATTGTTGTTTATTAAATCTGTAAAGGCGCTATTGTCGGCATTTATATAGTACACGGGTATATGTAAATAATAATAAAATGAAAATTCTCACCCCAGGATGAAAATGCAGTAAAAATAATGAAATAAAAGACAATAGTAGAGCAGGTACTCACAATGGCAGCTTCTCTATGGGGTTGAAGTGCCTAAATGTAGTGGGCGTGTTCCATTACTTTCATTATACTTCGTTTCAGTCAACGGGGGTCGTCGAAATGATACGCGGGACTAGCATAATTTATCCGTGTATGACACACGCATACATGCGAACGCCCATAACTAAATTCATGCGTATACGTACGTTTTAAATTCTCTACAGTATGGGTGCTCACTCTGGAATACAATATATAGGTATCGAGCGAAGATCATAAGGATGAGGCGGTTGGGTTGGGATTCCGCTCGCTTCCTATAAACGTGGGCGGATACATCTGCGTATAATAATATTAATAATAAGCTCACAGGCATCACAGGGGACAAAAACCCCGTACCATTTCACTTTTCCTACACTACATGGGTACGTACCTATACGTGGGCTTCCGTAACGGTGTGAAAAAAATTCGTTTATACTTTTTTTTTCTAAATACTGTGAGATGTGTCCGAGTGAGTGTGTTTTTCCTTTTCGAAAATATAAAATATTTCGGTATCAAAGTGACGGACGTACGTACGTGAGGTGAAAATTTTTTTTTTTTCTTTTTTCTCTTTTTTTTTTCTTTCAAAACAAAAATCAAACACGTGCATCGGTACGCCGTGGCGTGGAAACACAATTAGAAAGTGTAAACTATTTTGTCTATATGAAAGCTGCAGCTGATGAGTCTATTATCCAGTGGATTATTGATGTTATTAGTTACATCCTATTATAATGTTTTACGCGTTTAGTATCCGTGTATACACTGATGTTCCAGTTTGATGATATTATAAACGTGCTCGTCAGGAGTTTAACGAACCAGGATAATTGATCTCATTACAGCTATTTATCGACCACAGACCAGACGTATAACCTCCGAAATTGCCTGAAATACGGATTCGTGTATATATATCTAAAAAAAAAGAAAAGAAAATATATTTTCCAATAATTTTCGATACATAGACGCTCGGTCAGATTTCACTCAATATTCCGCACCCGTATATAATATTTCCCTCGGTGCAGCTCGACAAAAGTTTCTCTCAATCGTCGATTGATTATAGAAAGAAAGAAAAAAAAAGAAGAAGGAAAAACGTTTTGAAAATTTGTCGCCCCGCAATTCCGGCCTTTTCACAATTCTTTTGACGTTTTTTTTTTTTTTGTCTTTTTTTTTTTTCAATACACTCCGCCCGCAAAACGCTCGCTGTCGGATATTATAACGTATATACAAGCGAAATAAACAACGGCGAGAACGGAGGTGGTGGTGCGTTCGTACAAATATATATACCGAACTGCACCGCAGTATATTTGAATCGCGCGCGTGGCGTGATTGCGCTCTGCAGATAGCTAACAGTGTTACCCCCTTTTGTTCGGGTCTCCGCTTCGCCCCTGGCCACCTCGCGTCTCCGGTCGCTCCGATCCCTTGCAATTACTCCCCATTATCTGGGTATTAGGATCCACCCCGAGCGTCGACTGGCCCTGGAGTCAGGGACGAGCTGCTGCTATATAGCTTCGTTCCGCGCGTCAAATGCGCGGGCTATATGTATACGGAAAATCGGGTGACATTTCTACCGGGTCTTTCATTCCAATATAAACAACGCCTTTTAATCATATATATATATATATATATATCTCTCTCTCTATATATATATATACATATATATGATATACATGTATATACCTCTCGCCGAACAATTTTCGCGAATAAAAAACAAAAAAAAAAAAAAAGAAGAAAAATAGAGAGAATTCGATTCGCTTTCGGGTGAAAAAATTCTTGCTCTCAAGTTCGCGACAGTGATTTTATACTCGGCTCGTTATTGTCCCGCAGTCGAGTCGTCCAATGATTATATTAAAATGTCAAACACTCAATTAGTGGGACGGTAACGATATATGGGGAGACCAGCTGGCGTCTGTGACCCATGATATAATAAAATGTCAATCCATGTTCCAACGTATCCATTCTACAGACCGCCGATATCGTATCAAACGTCCCGTGTACCCGCGTCTGTAAAACCGCGGCCGTTTGCATCAAGCGCTAGGTCACAGATGAGGAGAATAGCGAAAAAAATCGACAACGAGAAGAAAAAAAAAAGTAGAAGAATTCCCTTCGATTGAGAAAATCGTTTTGTTCGTCGGTATAAAGTTTGATCGTTAATTGGAACGTTTTGTACGATTATTCGATTCCTTTAGTTGTTTTTACAAAAATCGATACCGTTATTGACACGAAATCGCGATCGGGTGAGAAAAAATAAATAAAAATAAAAAACAGATAGATGAAGAAACGATTAATAAAAGGCAATGAAGTACATAATGCTGTGTAATTTATGGTATATATACATTATTGTATTATGTATCGTGTTTATATCACTTTACAATTCGTGTCTTATATATACGTTATCCAAGAATTTTTCACTTATACGTTACAATATACTCTCTAAATGATAAGTTACACAAAATGGATGACTGTATCACGTTTCCAGTGAGTATAATAGAATACCGCGCGCTTTGTCGCGTACGGCATATTTTCACTCGCGGTTAATTACTTTTTGTTCTCATTATTTCTTCTCTCTATATCAATTTTCACGCTATAACGTACGTCGCGCTACACCGTCGAAAAATTTTTGGCACAATTTACCGTACGCCGGCTAATATCAAGTTAATACGCAACATTCGCTGACGTAGCTACGGAATTACAGGTATCGTTAAATGATAATCATTGCAGGGATTGAAGTTTGAAAATTTTGCGATTACGTATACAGGGAAGAAAATGATCTTCGACGCGTTTCGCAATACCTAATGAATAATACGCGACGATTGTTCGACCAAAGAATTCAACAAATGACCAACCTTGACCGGAGGGACGTGCAGGATGCGGAGTCGGGGGTCCGATGCGTCGTTTCTCCCTTTCATCTGCACGCGATATATCCATACACACGTGTAGCGGTGCGGCGATCGTTCGGCGATAATATTTTTAAGGCAGAGGAATTGACGGCGCGACCGTTTCGGATTTTCAGCGATGTTGTTGGTGCTGCAATTGGTGACTGTGAAGAACTTGGTGATGCGAGGCGGTTAGATTGACGGAATGCGAATGCGACGGCGGTGGAAAGTTCGTTGGCGTCGCGGTACCACGACGCGAATTAACGCTCTGCTGGAGGTTCACGATGTTCCGACCCGCCGTCGGCGACGGCGTCTCGTCACCGAGAACGTCGATCTCGTCCTCGTCCGAATCCGGGGCGTCGCTGCTCGCTCGAGAATCCCGTCCTCCTCCGCCCAGTGAAAAGTCTACGGGGCGCTCTGGAAGCGGGAAAATAAACACGGTAAAAATCATCCGAGCTGCGTGACCCGACTGGCGACTTTCGTCGAATAATTTCGAAGAGCGATCGAACGGGTGGCGGAATCAATCGAATGGATGAGTGGTGCGAAAATTTGCGACCGATGTACGCGAAAACGTCGGGGTAGGTATACGCTGCGTGAACCGGTATATTATTGCAATAACGGATGATGCGGAAATATGTATATGTCAGACAATAATGACTCGCTCGTATAATTATGAGCGGAAAGCGGAGGTATATCGCGGCAGCCGGGCACTTAGTTGATAATTGAGTAATTTCACCCCCTCCCCACCCCCCTCCACCGCCCGTCCACCGCGAAGACGTTGAACAAGAACGACCGAAGTGTATAACCCCTCTCAAGTCGTAGCGACCACCATCTTCTCGTCTTCTGAGAAACCTTGCCTCCCTATATCTTCGTAATTTAGTTATATAGCCCACGGTGCCTGCCGTATATAGGAGCCATCTTGGTTCCGGCGAGTAACTCGAATTACTAAAATGTTAGCGGAGAAGACGTTGCTCTGTAACCCACCGCGAGTTAACAAAGTCGATAGAAATGTACGTACAGGTACCGCTATGTACTCCGTACCGAAGTGACGAGTGATCTAGTCAACTTCATTTATGTACCTGTTACTGTTTCATTTGCGATATCAACCTGTAACGTACGTAATACTCTGAATGCCGCCTATTTAACGGTTGTAACAAAGCATTTACAAGCACTCTGCCGTACCACCGCGATCTTCCCCGTTCTTCCGGATACCGAAAATATATTTCCGCAGCCTATAATACCTCCGCAGCCGCGCCGATTCATTTCGCCTCACCGACTCGAACCGCCGTCAATTTTTATCCGGAAGAATCAATCGTTGAGCCGCGGGTATAGGTACGTATTCGGAAATGGTAAATTTTCAATATCTTACCGGCGGGTGAAGCGGCGGATAGCGACGGATTCCCGGTCTGTTGTTCCGCCGAAGAGTGGCCGCCGCCGCCGCCGCCGTTACCGGAGTTTGTGTTAATTTTTCTCAGCTGTTTTTTGTGCTTCATACGACGATTTTGAAACCACGTTTTCACCTGGGTTTCCGACAAGTGCAACGCCGCCGCCAATTCCACGCGTTCGGGGGTGCTCAGGTACCTCTGGGCCTCGAACCTCGCCTCCAGTCCCGCCAATTGCTGGTCGCTGAAAACCTGAAACGGTCATCGTGACCTCAATCGTGATCGCGAAACCGATCGGAGTGATCGCCTCGATTGCATTCGTCGTCGTCGCCGCGATTCGCTGCACTTACAATTAGCTAAATATACCTGTATTCATTCACTTACGGTTCTGGCCTTACGCCGTCGGCAGTGTTTCAGAGCAGCTAGATCGTTAACCCCCGGAACCACACCCACGCCTACACCAACGCCGGCGCTTCCGAATAGTGGTCCTAGAAAGAATGCGGCCGCCGGCGGGGCGGACGAGTATCCGGGCAAGAGGCTAGCGAATTGTTGGTAATGATGTTGTTGGGGGTGAGCCAAGTGGTGGTGCAACTGGTGATGGTTGTGAGCTGGCACTGTGCTCCTGCTGAGGATATCCTCGATCAAAAAGGAGGTACGACTCGCCGAGGAACCGCCGTTCTGGGCCTGCTGCGGCTGCTGCGGACAGGTCGACTGCATCCTTCGGACGGCTCGCGAACGGCACCGAGTCTATACGCGCGTTTTTCAATCGTTGAAAACTTCACACAAGTTTCACCGCTGCCGCGATTCACTTTTCGACGATATTTTCTTGTTTTTTTTTTTTTTGTTTGTTTGTTTGTTTTGTGTTTTTTTTTTTTTTTTTTTCTTCTCCCCCCACCCCCACCCGCCCCTTAGCAAACGGAGCTTTCGAGAGCGTTCTTTATCCTCTACTTTTACATGGATGAGGAAATTTCACCGCGATCGGGACTCTCGCGGGGGTTTGCGAAAATCGAGGGCTTTCAACGCCAAGTCGTTTCAATGACAAACTTCTCCATATCAACGATATTCACCGGCGCACAAAAAAAATCCTCCAGATTTTTTTATCCCTCCGTCGTAGCCGCAACGCGGTCAACGCAATGTATGATATATTTCACCACCGCGTCGCGTAGCGCGGATCCTATTTATTTCGATATACAACCGAGTCCCTAAATTGTGCGGTCGGGTGTAGCGAAATCATATCCAAAAAAAATTCGTTCGCCGCTTTCGATCACTTTTGAACTCAAATTTTCTATTTTCACACCATCGAAACGATCTCGCCTCGGCGGAAGACACGTGCAGCTACCCCTGAGCAATATCGCGAGGTCCGGCGACGCACGGTGAAATACTGGGGCGATCGGCGCCCCCGATCGGTCGGTCGACCCGCGTTCGTTGTTCAATTCGCGACCCTCCGGTTGTCTCGGGGAGGGTTCACGGGGTCGGCGACGTCGCATTGGCGGGCGTCGCGACGCCAGACGTCGCCGGGGTTGGATCGGGCGTCGCGGGGGCGGAGACCCGATCCGCCGTCTCCATGGTCACGGGGCGCGCACCCGGGGAGCGGGGCCGACGTCGAGAAATATATACGTATACGACACGGCGTAATAAGACGTGAATCCGAGTCGATCCGCGGGGGTGGCGAAAACTTCGAACGTTTCGCGTTACCCCGTGAGGTGTATCGCGGCGCATAAGTCGCCGTTCTTTCGATATCCGAGCGGCTCGACGCTATTTAATGAATACCCGAGAGGTTTCCGCGAACCAACTAAATGCGACGAGTCAAACGGCCGTGTACCTACACCGCGGGTTACCCTCTACACGCGAGGATCCGCGATCCTCTGATATTCCGTCGTATATCATTGTGTTGTATGCATACCGACGGTGATTCGCGATGCGCGGACCAGACGCGACGAACCGCAAGAATTCCTTCGCTCTTTCTTCTCCTCCCTCTTCTATCTTCTATCTTCTGTACTACGGTATTATCCGTATATTCGCGGGTCTGTCGATACCGTTCAAGATTCACATTTATGTATTCGATTTTCGTCATATTTTCTTCTTTTCTTTTTTTTTTTTTTCATTCTTTCTCTCGCCCGGAAACCCGATCACGGCGTAAAAGTATCATCAGGGACGTTCGGGGTGAGTCTTGAAAAAAAAAAACAAAAAAAACAAAAAAAAGGACAGAACTACTCTTTCGAAAATCCAACGTTCGTCCAGTGGAACCGAAATTATAATATACCGTTAAAATCCGCCGAATTCCGTAGGTACACCGACCGTGATCACAAGTGAACTATACATGTTTGTAAACACGACGCTATCCGATTTAGGTTCTCGCAAAATATCGCTAGTCGAATTTACAGCAGCGCCACAGCAGAGGTGGGGGGGGGGGGGGGGGGGAGGATCGCATCGACCGGTCACGATCTGTTGTGATCCACCCGCTGTTTACCGAAAATATTAAAATATCGGGATATTTGGCGAGAACCCAAATCGGATAGCGTCGTGTTTACATATAGTTCACTTGTGATCACGGTCGGTGTACGTCGGCTATATAGAGGAAGAGACGCGCATCCCATCGATCGGAATTACATACACACATGTGTACTTTATATTTTCGGCGTCCCTTATTTCCGTAATGCACCGGATATACCCCCCCCCCCCCCCCCCCCCACTCTTGTATAACTCTTGTTATACGTATCCCGTGCCGCGAATCGAGGTACGCGTCGGACCTCTCGTGGACCAAAAAGCCCGTGTACCCGAAAGTGCTCCGCGTACACCGCAGCGGTGTTACGTACGTATTATATATATATACATACACGTACGTATATCCAGTCGATATTATACCGTATACAAGCGAGCGTAGTTCGGAATCGAGCTAGCGATCGAGCAACGGGTCGCGTCTTCGAAGGGATGCGCGCTCTGCACGGTTATTTGGGGGGGGGGATGAGCGGGAATCGACGGGGCGGCGTGCGCTACGCTCTAAGAGGTACGGTATGCCTAGATACGGATCACGGGGATAAGGGATAGGGGTATGCGAAAGGAGGCGCCTGCAAGATTGAATTACTCCTATATGTACCACCACCAGAAGGAGTTTGCGTTCGCTGAAGCCACGCGGGCCGGGCGACCACCTCAGGCTGACAAGCCGCGCAACGGAAGCCTTCGCCCAAAGGTTACATACATACATATGTATATGTATATGTATATGTATGTATACGCGCAGCGCGTATAAGTGTGTATAGGTGTGGCTTTGTACGTATATATATGTATATATAACGCGCGCGTACTACCGCATCGTCCTGCGGCGTGTGTCGAGCTCGCTACAAAGGATCTCCGGGTTATACGCGACGATTGACTAGCTTGAGCGAACGAACCTCGAGCGATAAAATAAAACAAAGCGTCAATTACCTCTATACGTATAGCTCCGATTTCCGATCGGCTCGATTCACGCACAGTACGTATGTACGTCCGTCGAAACTGCGGTTGCTGCACTGCCGTTCGATGTACGTCGTGATCGTAAAATGATTTTCCCGCACTTATCCGAACTGTGCAGGGCGTACGTTCGTAGTTTGAAAAAAATTCATCGCAAAGTTCGATCAATTATTGTATCGAACGACAATTTCTTCGGCAGCTGAGAGAGTAACTACTCTCCTCCTCTCCGTATCGCGTAAATCCACGGGGTGGTGGGGTTCGACGTTGTACAGATCATTAGATTAATTTACTCGTGTACACCGTGTACGTCTACTAGGTACGTACGCACACGGTCGTGCGTCGTGCGGGGGTATAGGTGGATCGACGATGAGACGCGTGTCGGCATTTAAACTGGGTGGTTCCTGCGATTATTGAGTGAATTAGCGTCGGAGTAATTGTGTTGGGGGCGCGTGTCTAACCCCTGAAACCGGCGCGGAGGCTCCGCGTGGAACGCTGGGAAGGGGGAGGGGGGGGGAGAGAGAGAGTTCCACCCTTTTCTCCCTCCCCGCTCGCTCTCCTCACTTCCATCGGAAGAAGACACGGAGCCTTTATTATATATATATATATATATACGTATATAACCTCGGTGGGGAAACACGCGACACACACCCTCCCCCCTGGAGACTTGTTAGCAAAATAGCGGGGCTACTGTTTTGGTGTACGGTACCGCCGTCGTCTCTACCGCCCGACGATAATTCGCCGAATATACTCGACGCGGCGGTGATCCGGACACCGCGCGGCGGACGGGGCTACCGGGAATATCCCTAATGCGGATAATACGCCAAATGAAAAGTAATTTGTAACAAGAGACACCAGGACTCATCCACGGGATTAACTTGTCTTCGCGCGAAATTCACCGATCGACGACCGACGAAATTTAACGGCAACGTACCCAATTTTCTCCGCGCGTTCGGATCGTCGCTATTGTTTTTCCTTTTTTCTTTTTCTTTTTTTTTTTTTTTTTTCTTTTTACAATTTTTTTTTTAGAAACTCCTCATTTTGCTTCCCCCTCACTGGTTACCTTACAGACGTTCTTATAAAATCCCTGCAGATTCGGGACTCCGTACGTTTAATCGGATATCTTATAAAAATAAGGGAAAAGCTCTTCACGTTTTCATTTGCATTTCGATGGATTTATTTACAAAAAACAGAAATATATCATAAAATTGTTGTGATTTCTTATAGATTCGATTATATAATATATGCGACGTGCCGTGTACATTGTTCGAAATTTTTTTACAAATTCAAAAGTACAGATGCATCGGTCGTTCGAATCAGTTGATCATAAATATTTTCCGTTGAGTAACCTGATCGCCGCGTGCGTATCATACTATATTTTCTCAATTTTTTAATCGAATTTTCGCAAACGGCGCCGAAATTAATCGGGCTAAATTTCACATATCGGTTACGTATATATAATATATATACACATCTGCATACACACGTCCGATTGATAATCGATCTGCGATTAGAGTTGGTTTTCGACGATTGAATAACAAATAAAAAAAAAAAAAAAAAAAGGAAAAAAAAACAAACAAACACATACATCCGCGTATTTGCTGTATGCGTATAAAAAATCTAAAAGTCATCGCCGCGGTCCGCCCGTTTGTAGAAAGCGCGGGAGAACGTTCCCGGACCCTGAGGTCCCAGAAAGAAGAATCCTCTCCGCCATAGTACGAATATGAGTAGAGTCAAGGGAACGGCGAGAAGAACTCCGATAAGAACGCCGACCAGTACGGTGGCGTCTTTCTCCGGCCTCGCGTTGTTCAAGTCGAGACATCGGAGATGGCGTTTAGACAGGGAGGTCAGATTTTTACCCTTGTGTTCGGGTGGCGCCGAACAAGTCAGGGCGTTCACGGCGTCGCCCATCAGAGTTTTTCCGAGTCCGGGAAGCAGCGATTCGACCTGTCGTGAGATATTTTCAAAGGTAAATTGCAGGTGTATGTACACAGATACGAACGAACATTTGTGCAAAACAGTCGCCGCGCCGTAATAACAACGGAATGAAATTCCATATCCGTACATTCTTCGTACGATTAATCATTCGCCGAACGGCGACTGCTGATCTATTCGGTGAAAGAAAAAAAAAAAAAAAAAAAAATTAATTCCACCAGACGAAAGAGGAGAAAAAAGGTTCATTTTTACAATCGTACAAATGAATTTTTAAAATACCCCGCGCCTGCGGATGGATCATACCCGTCTGCGCTGATTAAATTAGAAGTTATATGAAATATTTTTTCGTGTAATTTGCGACGAATAAGTGAGATGGAATTTTGAGTTGAGTTTTTTCTTTACGCGTCGTAACTTTCACGGCGTTTCCGATACCACTGTACATTTCTCCCTAATTATAGATACGTACGCTCAATGTAATTTACATCCAAACATTTCGAAATACCCACCAAGTATTGGTTGTTACAGTCGCAGCTCCAACGATTGTTGCGGATATCGAGAACGGCCAGTTTGTCCCATCTCCCGACAAGCCCTGCGGGTAGATAATGCAAGGCGTTGTCCCCCAGGTAGAGATTTTTCAGAGGTGGCCACTCGACGGTGACTTCGCCCTGATCGAACGACGAAAAAATTCAGGTGGTTACCGATCCGGTCGTTCATTCGAGTGAATTTCGTATCTGACAGTTTTCTAATTCAAATCCGCTCACCGGTGCCACCAGAGCATTTTCGTCGAAATCTTCGAGTTTCGGACATCCTTCGACGCGCAAAGTTTCGAGGCTGGTCAATCCGGCCATAGCGTAAGCGCTGATTCTCGTCAAATTCGGCATGTTGCACAAGTTTAGTACCTTCAATTTCAGCATTATAGGGAAGGCGTTGTCGTTTAAAAATTTCATGGGATTTTCGCTCAGTGACACGATTTCAATAGCCTTGCCGTCCTCCAGGGCTAACGGAGGCGAGGTGAATCGGTTACCGGTCAAATTGACTCTTTTCAAGTACCTGAAACGGAACGGGTTTATTACGATTTTGCGACAGCGAAATATCGTCGGGATAAAATAGCGTTGAAAATGACGATTCAATTGGTACTTGGGGGTGTGGAATATGTGCTCGGGTAGATCGGCCAGGTCGCAATAACTGAGATCGAGTTCCTCGAGTTCCGCTAGAGAACTGATTGCGAGCACCGTCGACGTGTCTATAACGTGAAACGGGTTACCGACGAGCGTTAAAATCTTCAGATTTCCAACGTGCTCGAAGAGATCTTGGTGCAAACTGTGGAGTGCGTTGTCGTCCAAATTCAGATCGATCAATTTGGCGAGGGGTAGATAATCGACGGGTGAAAATCGACCCTGAAAAATCAACGTACGGTTATTTTAAATCTTGATCCGATTCGCGACCAATAATCGTTAATTCCATTTAGCGCGCGCTCAAAGATAACGGAGATACTCTCCACCTGAAAAACGTGGGGACCGAGATTCGGCGTGGTGAGTTGATTGTGACTCAAATCGAGGAGAGTTAAATTTCTCAAATTGTGGAACGCCGAATCGTCTATGGTTGTTATCCTGTTATGACGAAGTATCAGAACGTTGACGACGATCTCGGGGAATGCCTTCAAGTGTACGATCGAATTGTTGGCGAACGATACCTCGACGAATGATCCCTTCGGCCAATGATTATCGTCGAAGTGGCCCTCCAGTCCCTTGCTGGCGCAATCAATTTTCTCATCTAATTTACGTTGAGAGAAAAATCACCGAATCATTAATTTCGCACACAATTCGCTACACTTCGAATGAAACGAGAAACAAAAAAGACATGTATTCGCAGACTCAGTTGCAAAAATAAAAAAATAAACTACGTTCGTTAGTTTCGTAAATCGAACGTACATGTACCACATCGATCGATTCCATCGTCACAAAACGTGCGGTGCGACGTTACGCGTATTATGTATGTTACTATAGCGATAATGATTGGAATACTCCTTTTATTTGATTTTTTTTTTTTTTTTTTCTTCTTTTTTCTCTCTCTTTGTTGAGTAACGACAGACCCATGCCTAATACGTACAGCTATTGCTCCACTTCGTTGCGAGTCACTCGCGTTCTCCGTGGAAATTGAAAATAATAATAACAATATGCGATTCAGCATTTAACTAGACATGATTCGTGACTAGAATATTTTATTCTACGTACGGTAAAGAATTCGGTTGATTATTCGACGTAGTCGGTGAAACGAGTCAGTTAGCGAATGATTTTGTTCGAGTATATTTTACGCGAGGTTCGCGGGTTATCGGAGGGGAATCGAACGGTGAGAAGAAATAAAAAATAAAGTCAGTCGTTGGAAGGAGGAAGAAAATTGTTCGAATAATATTCGTTTGAAAATAAAACAAGTGGGCGTCGAGCGATTTGATTCAGCATTTCGCCAGCTCGCATGGAGGATGTTAGGTGTGTGATATTGTCTATAGTGAAAATCGTACCTTTGCAAGAACAAACTTCGCACATATTCCCCTGTATCGTTGGCGCCGTGACGTTCGACGGTGTATTCGAATCACCGAATACCCAATTCGACAACAATATCACAAATACAATCTGAAAGTTCATGATGTTTTTTTTAGAAAATTTGACACCGAACTGTTGCGAGTTGGAAAACGAAATCGACTTTCTATCAAGTCTCGGCCCTCCCTGATAACAACTTCCGATAAGATACCATTTGCCGTACACGTTACTCATCGAGTGAGGCGTAAAGCAGATGGAACAATTTCATGTTACATTATCACACACCTGTACACGGGGCCGCAACAAGCGGGCCGTACGCGCAAATTGTACACTACACATTGATATGCTTCTATCGTAAAGGTGTTCCGAGTGATCCACATTCGAGAGAAAAATTAGAGAGAGACTCGACGACAACGCGATGAGTCAATTTATATAAACTCTTACGAGTTATTCGCTATCTGCAGTGTAACAATTGGGATATCATTACCTTGATTATTTCACGATCGACGTATTTTATCACATGCGTAGACTGTTTAACTCAATTATTTTCGCAATCCCCCGGCGCCCGGTATTTCCTATACCTAATATGTTACATATTATAATACCACACGAACGACGCTGGGGCAATTCTCGCGCTTAGATTTTCTCAAACAAAATCACGATCGTGATTCATTTATAATTATCGCTGTTAATTCGCCAGCAATAAATTATGAGATAATTCGATTCATTCTCTAGGAATTGATTACAATAAGGGCGATACGTATATACACGGGAATTCCAGTTTTTTTTCTATTACCGTATTTCAATTTAAACATTTTAAGGAAAAAGATTCGTACCTATTTCGTTGGTTTTAATGCGCTTTATTTATGAATTATTCTTAAAAATATACTCCGAGGTTTTTTTCGTTTCGTTTTTTTGCCATTGACGCTTGTAATCAGCGTGTTGTGTTGTCATTCAATGTGGCCCGCCTCTTTATTACCGATAAGGTAGAACGTTTCGAATTACGAGATGCCAGGGTGCTGCTATCTGGATCTACGACGGGTTAGCTAACAAATAAACTTCCGATCGTCGTCGTCGTCGTCGTCGTCGTCGTCGTCGTCGTCGTCGTCGACTCGTCGAACTCCTCAAACGCAACGAACGAAAAAGTATCGAGTCTGTGACGTCACAAAAGGGAAGAGGAGACGGTGGAAGTGGCAGCAGCAGCGGCGGCGGCGGCAGCAGCAGCAGCAGCAGTAGGAGGAGGAGGCGATGAACGACGGATGTTGAGATCGAATAATGTCTGATTATTTTAATTTATTGTCTCTCCGTGCACAGTAATGAACGTGTATGTGATTATGGCGGTGTGAAGAGGACTTTTCCTTTTCTTGTTCACGTGCGTTTACGAGCCGGGTTTCAATCGAAAGAAAACACGTGGGCTAAAATTAAATTGTCCGAAAAACTTGCGGGCCGCACTCAACGACAGTCCAAAGCGAGAAAAAAGGATTAAAACGAGGAAAGAAGAGAGGAAAATATATACCTACTGGGGGAAAAAAGAATGACTTATAAAAAAAAAATAGAATAAAGAGAGAAACAAGTGAGTCGTGTTGTGTTGTTGAACGGAGCCTGACCGAAGAAATCAACTCTCGTAGTTTCGGTAAGTCCAATTTGTAGTAATTTACGCCATACGCGTCGTAGTGATAATCAAGCAATTACTCGAATGTAAATGAGTACCGTGTGCGAGGAAATCAGCGGAACGGCTGTGTGGAGACGGATTAAAAATTTGAGGTTATGTTTTCGATGGTACAGAAACGCTTCTCGAAGCGGTCAGCCAAAAGGATAATAAAAGACGATCGGTTTCGGTACGAGGATCATTTTTTACGGTTTACGCCCATTCGTACTTTTCCCACCTGTTTTAGATTGAATAATTTCGCCAATAATATGTTGCTACGTGCGACAGCAGGCGATGCGATCGATTTTTATTAAATCGAGCAAACATCGCTCCGTACACGACGATCGCTCGGGTTTCGAATCCTTCTGAATTTCAAATCGCGAAATATTTTGAAAAAAATCCCTCATCATTGGCGACGATTCTAACGACGGGCGTCCGATGAGTCACGAATATTCGATTACCGATTAGTGATATCTGCAAAAACGGCACATCCCCTATTCAAAATATTCGTAAAATTTTAAACGCATTACGAATTGTCGAGGATCAAATTTTTCACACCGAAAACGTGTGTCGGTGATTTTTTTTTTTCATCCACAAATCGCTCGACAGCTGCTCCGTTTTATCGTTACTTCGAGTTTTGGATCCCGCGGACTTTCGTATTTTCCAAAGTCCGGAAAATGACAGTGGGTACCAACGATCGGGGAGGGGGGGGAAAAAAATAAAATAAAATAAAATAACACGACGAGTGATGAAATTTGTTACGAATTTTTGCGACATATTTACTCTCTCCTCGTCTCACATTCGTAACAATTCAAACACGTGTTTCGAATTAGGAATGATTAATGATCACTGTCTCGTACGTACGTACGTACATACCTACCATTGGCATACATACATACATATATTCCTCATGAAATTATAGGTTAGTTTAATTCAGAATGCGCGTTCTCTCGGATCGCGAAAAGTCAGGGGCGCGCGCATTCTTATTTAATTCGGGGGTGGGGATAAAATACAGTACCGTATCAAAAAAAACGAAATTTCGCGTACCCGCGGTAGCCGAATGTCCCCTCCTCATAATTAATTCCGCACCTTTTATTACATCATCCGAAAACGGGCGCTACCCTCACTTTTTGTTCTTCTACCGGGAACGCGAATGGACTTTCGAAATCTGTCCCATTCCGTCACCGTTCTACGGCGGAGATCAAAAATTTTCCCCAGACTCTTTCGACGACCTTTCTAATCCGGCTGTCCGCCGTTATCCGAAATTTTTTGACCCGGGTGAATACGGACGGAATTTGCGAGGGAGCCTGCGACTCCCGAAGATCAAATCACCACTTACGGCCCTCTTTGCCAAGAGAGCAGCAGCAGCAGCAGCAGCAGCAGCAGCAGCAGCTAGTAGCTCCGTAGTTTTTGCTCCGCCCTCTTCGCATGAAAATGATTGTTCTGGCTGGCGGCATAGCGGGGAGGGACTTCGGCCATTATTGACGTTTGAGTGACAGACTCCGCCGCGGGTCTGTGAAAAATCGACAGCCATTGAAGGTTCAGGGTGGAGGGGTGTCGGTCTGACTGACAGATAGTAAACACCTAGCACGGTGCCCCGTTGATTGAGCGATTCAGCTAAAAACACGTGGTATCCAAAGATAATTTCTACTCGCTAATAATATACTATACTTCCATTGTCCCTCCGATAAAAAAAAAAAAAAAAAAAAAATTGAAAAAAACAAAAAAATTTCAAACATTTCATTTTTCCCTCTATCATAGTGCGGGATTAATAAATGCCCCGCCTAATACTACCCGCTATGGAGTAGGTATGTGCATAATTACAACTGAATTACTTCCACACCGGTGAAATATTTTTTCTAATTTGCGACCAGTGCTGTAATAAAAGTGATCGAAAATCAACCAGAGGATCCGGTACGACCGTTGAAGATAAAAAAGAAAAGGACATTCTTCATCATTATTTTAGAAAGTGTTCTGACCGATTGAAATCTTGACATGATTTTTTATTATACCCAATAACAATAAGGTTCGTAAAAATCATTATCTCTTTAACGATTTTATCCCGCGATATATCTTTATTTCCATACGACGAATTATTCGTGTTACCTTTTTATTTGCGATCATTTTTCTTTTCCTTTCTCTCCCTTTCTGTTTTTTATCCTTCCTCCAGATATATCCAATTACTCGGCATTTTTCTTCTACCAATTAACGTGATTCACTTGAATGAATAATTCCATTAAATTTGAGATATCTGTTCGAATGCACCGCGCAAAGATAAAAAATTAAAATTCATAAAAAAAACGTGAAAGGTACAAATGCGATAACGCTCCTATCTTTGGTTTCGCATTTTTTTTTTTTCTTTTTTTTTCTTTTTTTTGTGTGCATGTCAATTGGTTTTTTTTTTTTTTTTTATTCATTTATTTATTTATTATTTGTTTTTTTTTTCGTACTTTAGATATATTATGCAACAAAGTTGATAATTTGGTAATTTTTTTTTTTAAACGATTCGCTATCGTATTGCGAATTTTTTTTTACTTACCATACCATTTCAGGGTAATTAATTCACGCCCGCCATTTATTTCTATCGCCAAAGGCAAGGCATCGAGGTTCTCCGATCCTCGTGCGATTATTTCTAAAGAGCGCAAGTTCTCGGTGTCTGTCGTAATTATTAGCAGTCGGTCTACCAGTGTGTGCAACACAGTGGAACCAGAATAATTACTATTTTAAAATAAATTTCCTGCCCACAAATATATTAGCCTCCAGTCTCGCGTGCATCACTAACGATTCGACAGGGAAGCCCAATTTCGTATGAAACTTACGGAGAACGTCAACAATATTTTTCTTTCTCCTTTTTTTTATAAATGAATTTTATTTTTTTTCGCTGTCGTGTACTTTCAACTTTTGCATCGCTTTTTCCGGTCATATGAACTGCCGCCGTCCCCCCCCCCCCTTTCCATTTTTTTGGGTAAACTGGTTCTCGCAGATTTGAATTTGTTCCGGATTCTTATCGATGTAACATCGACGAAACTCGAACAGGATATGTAACACGAGTATTAGAATGTGGAATAGATAAAATGAAAGGAAAAAAAAACAAAAAAAATTGAACCTTGTAAAGGATCAATTCCACTCTGTATAGGAAACATACCAGATGCTGTTCCCTCTGACTTTTATGACAACTTATTGAAGTGTTAATTGAATTTTAAATAAATTCATCTCATTCTATAAAACGTCATTCGTTTAAGTGGTATACATATAGGGTACGGTTTTTTCTCTTTACAATTTTATACTTTTATTGCTTTATTCCCAAGTCATTCTCGGATCTGTTCGAACCAATATTTTGATATACCACAGTATTTATAGAACCAGAATCAGGATATTTTTATTTCGTAATTACACGCAGGTATATCATGTACATTTATTTCATAGTTTTGTTGCGTTTTGCTTTTTGATTTTTTTTATCTCCCTTAATTCGACCCTGTCCTTTTCAAATGAACTTCTTCGTTCATCTTGTTTGATTTTTTTTCACCTACACACTGTTTCTTGATCAACATTAATTAACAAATGCTCGCTATTCTCCTCGTTTCTTTGGTTCCGTTTTTCGTTTCCAATAGTTTTTTTTTTTCTTTTCTTTCTTTTTTTCTCGTTCTCATTTCGTTTAACCCTTTGTACACTTTTGCCACCTGAACTTGTGCAATGTCCAGTTGGGAATTGCGGTTTTCGGGGGCGGCTTACGAATTGCCTACCCAAAGTGTCCGCAAAACCACCGACCGATCCTCTCTCCCTTCGTCCTTCTCTCTCTCTCTCTTTTCTCCCTTCCTTCCTTCCTTCCTTCCTTCCTTCCATCCCTTAGACCTTCTCGTCGCTCGGCTACGTGTCGCGCAGCCAATTTCCACATAATTTGACACGAGAAGTCAACGTCCTTACTCGGACGTTAAATCCTGCGGAATTAATTATACACCTTAACGCATGTAACGGTTTTTTTTTCTCGTTTGTTTTGCCGAAGGTGGTTTCGCGTATAGTCGCATTGTAGCGTAATTTTTCACTCATAACTTCGTTGTATACCCTCTCCACAGTTCCGCAACTCATTCGATCGTTAAAAAAGCGGAAATCCCATAAAATTTGGGATATTAATTTATTTCCACGTGATACGTTCTTATCGCGTTCGCGTGTAAGAGCGTGTTATGTAACAAATGGACTCGGGTGTAAGCAATGTAGATAAGGAGAAAAAACAAAATATATCTCTCAAACAATAACCCGTGTGATTTGAAAATTGAAACGGTGGTAGAAATTGGGATAGCGCGGGATGAAAATTTCTTTCGCTCTCGCACGGGCGTGTATACGATATACATATATCTCGTTGGGAAATGTTGAAAGTTCTTTTAAAATCTCGAGGAAGCCAATATTCTCGTAGCCGACGAAAAAAATGCCCAACCAATCTCTTCCGTACAAGATCTCATTTTAGTTTTACCACGGTTTTTTCCGGCTGCACGTGCCAGTGTTATAACGTATACCGTACACGCGTTATACATATATGTATACGTCTTTTTGTATCGTCGGTGTGCAGGTGGATAAGTAAGGAACGTGTAACGCGAAAATCGTGAAACTTCGTGAACGCGTATAATAGTGATATGGGACCTCTTGCGGGTTTTCCGGTTGGGGTTTTCTTACCATATATAGCTGTACGGCAATAGGACCATCGTGTCAGCGATAATATTTTAAATGAAACCTTGGCTGCGGGCAAAACTGGGGGCGATAAATATCGGCTTTGTCGGAAAGATGCGCTCCGAAAGCGCCACTTGCAAGTAATGGCGCCTGTCCCCTTTCGTTTCCTCCCCCTCTCCGAGGCCCCGACACCCTCGCTTCCTCGTCTCTCTGTCCGCGTGTACGTCTGTCTTTTTTCCCTCCCCTTCGCCCCTCGCCCCTCGCCCTCTCTCGCGATCGAGCTTTGCTCTTTTCACTGTTCTCCGCTTCCCTTCTTCCTCCGTACTCCATAGTAGGTGTACGGGATGTATCCGTAAGAATGTCTTGGATCTCGGAAAGAGGTGTCGGGCGGCGCGGCTCCCTCTTCTGTATCAAGTAGCGACGGATTCGAACGAACCACTAGCGCGAACAATATCTCACACCCGCGCCCGGAGTCAAGTATTTTCCCTCCTATACAGGTTTGTTGTGTATTATCCGACTGGTTTTTCTTTTCCGATGGTTCGACACAGATTTTGCGAGGCGAATGATACGGAGTAGATATAGATTACAGATAACGGATAAAATAAAAATCCCCTAATAATTGCGGTGTAACGTGATCCGTTAGCGAAATATATATAGACGATACGATACCCTCCCGCGATATGGGCGTACAGACGCGTAATTTGTACTTGTATAATTCCGCAGTGTTGGGGAAAATGGGATGCGCAAAGCGTGCGCCTTTTAAAACGCCTCGTTCCCGTATCCTCAAAGGATATACAGCTCCTGTCGTACGATCGTGTTGAGGAATTATTATTTCCTTCCCCTCGCCCCGACATTCTGGAATTCGTTGTACGAGAATTGTAACATTTTTAACGGGCTGTTTGAAGTTTAGCAAAATAATAACAATGACGATTGTAAATGAATAAAAATGAAGGATGTAGTAGGATACGTAGTACGTCGTGAATGTTGGACCGGTTTTATCGGTCTATAGTTCGAACTCTCATGGAAGTTTCGCTCCGTTCTGTCATTTTATAAGTGTGGTTTTTTTTTGTTTTTTTTTTTTCGGTTTTCTGTTTTTTATCCTTTCGTTTTTTTCCGCCGTTGCGCTGCATGCCGCGAGGTGTTCTTACAGCGGAGCGAGTTTTCGCTGGTGCTAGAATTTTGATTAAAAGTTTCACGGACTCCTCCATCTTTAATTAAGGCTCCGAGCAATTCCCGATTGCGAGGCGACGAAGCTACAATTTTATCAGTTCTCGTTTCGCACAAATACCTATACCGCTCCGAATGCGTGTAGTGTAGGTACACATGCAAATACGTCTCTCGCCAGATTCATTATAACTCGATCACGAGTTATTGCGTTTTATTCTCGTTGCGTTCGATTCCAACCCCGCTCCGATCTCGACTGCACTTTATTCAGCAGTTATGAACGTAACGATTCTCATTCTTATCCCCAATCCCGTGTATCTATTTATTTATTTATTCTTGCAATTTTATTCGTTTGCAAATATACGTGTACTTCTGTTTTTTATTTTTCATTTTTTACAAACATTTTCGCATACGTTGTCGCCGTTGCGCAGTATTTTATTTATTCATGCGGAATCGCGAGGGGCGAACCGGCACCACCAAGGGTTTGGTGGTTCGAGAGCCGCCGGGTGAAGCTTCTAATGATGACATTTAAATGCAGTAGCGCGAGTCTCGTGCTGCTGCTGCTGCTGCTTCTTCTTCTTCTTCTGTTCCTCTGCTGCTGCTGCTGCTGTTACTCCGCTCTGCTCGGCTCGGCGTGTAGGCGACTTTTCGTTTGGTCGTGTAAAACTGAAATTCACACCGAGAAGCTGTGTTATAGGTAAAAGAGACAGCGAGCAGAAGGGCAGCGCGGAGGAGCTACGTTAGCGAATAGCGAACGTTAGCAATCGACCGTATACTTCTTCTTGCCGTTATTGTATGCGCCGTCTGCTGCCGCTGCCTATGCCGGTTGAGAGACTGTAATGTACACGGCTATATATATATATATATATATATATATACATATATATCCTATAATATGCGAATAACGAAATGTCACGAACGTAATAAAAAACTGTGTTTTGCTTAACAATTTAATGAGGTGTACACCGAAAAACAGAGTCGAGAGATTCCTTAATGGTATATTAAGAAAAGTTGGTGACATTTCATGAATTTTTTATAAGGGTTGTTTTACATCCGCTCGGTTTCGGCGAAGCTTGAGAGTGCCGTTTCTAACGGGCGAATAATTCTCTAAAAGATGAACTGATACCGCACCTTTTTTCAATGCGATAAGACCACACTGAACAGGATCACCAAATCAAACTTTTATCGACTCCTTCTGGGTTTACTCGCATTAACTGTACTAGCGAAAAAAAAAAAAAAAAATGATTAGCATGAGATACCAGCAACAAAAAAAGAAGTCAAACCGCTTGACATCTATCGGCGTAAGCGTTACTTTTAAGCACCTTCCGAATATCCGTCAGAATCCGGCTAGAAATATTCATCCAAATTTATCTGGGGAAAGTGTCATTACGGTGAATTTCAAATGCTCGTAGGAAATGTTTCCTCAATTGTGATCCGCCAATACGTTAGGAGATTTATTGTACGCATAAAATAAAGAGGCTGTTATTATCGATTTCGTAATCTGGTTATTTTTCTTTTATGTTTGCAGCAAAATCAGCGGCGAAGAACGCTTGTAGAAAGTTTTTTTTTTTTATTATAAAGCGTAACGGGCCCCGGAGGACCTGGGTGACAATGGCGAGTTCGAAAGTGGAATGATAGGATGCAAGAAGGTAGCACCGCAGTGGCGCTAGCAATGGTCACCCCTGGCTACGATCAGGACCCTGCAAGCGGGGTAGCCGACTATACGACACACCAAGACCAGGCTCAGTTTGAAGCGGACAAGAGAGCTGTCTACAAACATCCATTATTTCCCTTATTAGCGTTACTGTTTGAAAGATGCGAGCAAGCAACGCAAAGCTCAGACAACTCTACGTCGGAAAGTTTCAACATGGACATTCAGGCGTTTGTCCAACACCAAGAAAGAGACCGAAAGCCGTTCCTAATCAATGACCCAGAGATTGATGGTCTGGTTAGTACCGGTTAATTTGTATATGAATTCATACCACGGTCCATCCGACATCAATAGTTTGCACACTGTGGTAGAAATATCAGTTGCCAGCTGATTACGTTTTTTTTTTCATTGAGAAAATGGATGGATTGATTCTCTTTCCAAACAAACATCTGAATAGATGAATGTCTGTTCACCCCGACGTATTCTTTTTCTTCGCAGATGATCAAGGCCATACAGGTGCTGCGAATTCATCTCCTGGAATTGGAAAAAGTTCAGGAGTTGTGCAAAGACTTTTGCAACAGGTACATAACGTGTCTGAAAGGCAAAATGCAGAGCGAAAATCTTTTACGCAGCGACTACAGTCATCAGGGACACGACATGGGTCCGTCGAGTGGCAGCAATGGAAGCAGCCCGCTTCAGGTTAGTCGCATTCTTATGCGCAGGGATCCCTACCCTGTTCCTATACCTAAGTAGATATCCTTATAGTATTAGAGGTGTGCAAGTACTGTCAATTTTCCTTATAGTTTCAATGATGGATAGATATTGCCCCCGTTACAAAGGCTGAAACAAATTATCTTCTTTCTTTTTTCTTTAAAGGCATTTGTGTATTGTAGATATAAACTAAACATTTCCAAGCATGTTTCTATGGCTACTGTATAAACAGCGACTTTCAAATTTTACCCGATGAATTATCAACCAGATAACCCAACTATGTTAAGAAACTTACAGAAAGCTCAGGTAAATTGTAAAACGATAAGGCGATTGAAAATTATTCTGTACTTTCACACCTCTTAAAGCATAATAGTATCCCACCCCTGCTCTCTGACGGCTAGTTGCGACATATATTTGCCAGGTGCTGTCATCTACAGGCAATGATGTTGAGCCGGGAGCTAACGGACTCGGAATGAGCGGAGGAGATTCACTGATGGAGAGTAGTGCGGGTATTTTGACGGTGCACGGTGAGGGGGGAAACGACCGTCCCTCCTCAACTCGATCATCATCCGCCACACAGCACTCTAACAGATCTAGCAGCCAGGACAACGATGATCCACCATCGCCATCGATGGTCCATGGAAGTACGCCCCTTTCACAGATCGGGGCTCATCCTAGCGCATCTGCCAATGACATGTATCTTGGACAAGGTAGGCTTGCCTAAAATCCTGTTCCTTCTATACGGATGATAATTCTCTTTCCTGGCCCCGCCGTATCGCCTATAACTGGTCGATGCTCGATTGATTTGTAACCGAGTACTTTGAATTTTTGCTCGGACTGGAATAGCCAGAGCTGTTGTTTTCTTTCAAGAATAATAAACACTTATAAGTTACGTTTATAGAGGATATTGACACAGTGATTACTGAAGACAGAATATATTTGGAAGAAGTTGGATACTGGGGTCTTCTTCCGTTGCAGCAACGTGAAAATCAGTATATCGATGTTGGCGATGCTAGCGATGAAAAGTATTGTGGTTAGAAGTTATGACTTATTTGCTGCAAATTTCTATCTTATGAAATGCTTCTTCATCATCCAATATTTCGTGTGAATATCAATCCAATGATCTCTGCTGCTAGACCAAAACTTGATATTTGCATTTATTCCAAAGAATAGAACATCGTACGAATTATTTCAGAAACAGCCAAGCATTACTGTTTGGAGCAAATTTAGAGAAAAAAGCCTCAGGTTGTCGATCTCGCTGCATCTTTGTGCTAAGAATGTAGTCACAGACTTTATTGTTAATTTTTTTTTTTCTGTAGAAAGTATGCTAGTAATGCCTGTTTGTTTGATTATATGAATGAACGTGGCTTAGATGTTACTGTTGCAGGCTCCCCATCCCCAGCACCGAGTGAAGATGAAGATGATGGTTGTGGCACAACGATTTCTGGTCACAGCGGCGGTCACAGTAGCGCTAGGAAAGGAAGACAGAAACGAGGAGTTCTACCCAAACAAGCCACCAGTATTATGCGAACTTGGCTTTTCCAACACTTAGTCGTGAGTATAAAATTAATCGATTGGCGTAAAAGACTGGATTCATGACGATCACTTGTGACAAATTAAACAATTTCAGCATCCGTACCCAACGGAAGATGAAAAACGTCAAATATCGAGTCAAACAAACCTAACACTTTTGCAAGTCAACAATTGGTTCATAAACGCCAGGCGTCGAATCCTTCAACCGATGCTAGACGGGGCAGCAGAGGCGATACCTCGTGCTGGTAAACGACACAAAGTTGCTAAGCATATCGCGCAACAGCAACAACAAACGCAACAACAACAGCAACAACAACAATCGGGCTGGCAGTCTGAAGATTCAGGGAGTGACTCAGGTACCAGCGATGGCGAAGTAGATGTTGATAGAACTAAGGATGGCAATGACAGTGACGATGACGATCTTCACTGACCTCTGTCGACCGATAAACCGTTGACATCTCCGCGGTACCTTCACACTCAGTTGCTCACTACAGTATTAAGGCATTCGACGTTATATTTTGCTTTGACTGTCCGATACGTAATCATTCTCGCAAGTCAGGGACACGTGATTCGAGTATATCAAGCTCTTCTATTACCATGAATCCTAATATCGCAATCAATTTGTTAATTGTTCACGGTTACTAGCGATCCCATAATTAATTTTCTCCTCGGTATTGTTCATTTTTATTCTTCTCAATTCGAATCTTCCGATTACTCTTAAGATTCCTCCATTGTTACCTATGAAGATTGTTGATCCCATAAACATTTTGCCATATAAGATTTAAAAAAAAAAAAAAATACCATGGTTTTTAGTTACAGTCTTTATATTCCGACGACAGTTAGGGATAGACTGATGAATTTATGTCACTGTAAGTTAACTCGTAAGTGTGCCATCGAAGAGCGTGGTTAACTTGCGCACCTGTCTCGAAAACCAGCTCTGCATCGTCGTCACGTAGCAAAGTGCTGTCCCTCCATGATAATGATAACTACTTAAATTAAAAATATATGAGTATATTTTTAAACTCTAAGTGTCGTCTCTGTGCGTGTACCACAGCTTGCGGGCTGGTACTGCTGTACATAGTTAATACATACTAAACTAAAAAAGAAAACCTATTACTAAGTGATAATGTTAAATGATAATTATTAGAAATTCTTAACAAAGATTCAATAAATATTACGCTGCATAACTGAAAAGACATAACGACGTGACGACGCGCACACGCCATGCATAGAGAATAGAGTTACACCGCTGTCTACATATGATAATTACGTTTCAATAACCGTTAAATTTGTGAATTTCCACTTCGTTTCTTTCATTTTAATCCCGTACACGAATAAACCTATGCACGTAATATTTATACCACGGAAAACATTTCTGTACAGATGTCTTTCTTTTCTCTTTTTTTTTTGTTCTCGTTAACGAATAATTCCAAATGAGGTGGTGATAGGTTGCGCTAATAATGTACCCCAATTCGCTTTTGTGAATCCTTGTAACTTACACGATGAATATATTTTGTTACTATCGGCAGCACACTGCCAGGTGTTGTGCGTTTTTTGGCCTATAAAAATATTTCACAATGACCTTGTGTTTTTATAAGGTGCGAAGCAAAGGTGTGAAACTTCTTATAAAATTCCATACCTGTATTTCGATAAAAGAAACAAAAAAAAATAAATAAATACTAATAACACTAATACTAATAACAAGAATAATTAGCTCGTAAATGTACTTATATAACTCGAACGCCATCATCAGTTGCAGACAGCACTATAAGGTATAGCTTGGTATAAGGTTTACCGAATAATGTCGCATCTTTGGTAAAATTACAGCCGTGCAATGATATTTTCTCATTTACGGGAAATTATTATTGCCAATAGCAGTAAATCTCGTACGAGGCTATATTATATATAAATATATATACATATATATATATATATATATATCTTAATAATATTTTACATTAAGAGAAAAAGAAAACTAGGATATAAGAGGTAGGTTGTAAGGCTGAACCACGTATACGTATGTGCTGCGGCACCAGACAACTGTGATAACTCGGTGGGCGGTGCCCAGCCTCCTACTTCATACTTGTATACTGAATACATACTAATTAATAGTAAATACTTAAATTTAAGAACTCAACTATATAGTTCGAACATACGCAACAATATTGATCAAATGTATATTTGATTATGACTCCATTATTTCATCAAAACAACGCATGTGCATAGTTATACATAATACACAAATTTCTAAAATACCTACCCACCTACCTACCTGTATTGTGTATGTACGGACCTTCAGGATGAATTCTCACGTCAGTTATGCAAGTTAGCATGGAAACGTGTATATTTCACTTTATATATTTCACAATTATCACCGAGCTGAGGATGGCTTATTCGATAAAGTAACGACAATTATGATTGTTTTTTTTCCCCCCAACAAAAACCGCGGCAATCGCACTTTCTCCGTACCCTTAAGTACAAAAGGGATTATAGCTAGTAAGGAAAAAGAGGAAAAAACCGCGGTATCGCTACTTTAATCGGATGCCTCGAATAAATTATACCTATCTTGAGGATTTCTCAAACACGTTTCGAGCAAGAATTTTCAATCATTATTTTGAAACTTCAAAGAGATGCAATTTATGCTCGATAAGTCAGACGTGTAAAAAGCACGAGTCAATATTTTTTATTCGCGTCACCCATCGAGTTTTTATTTTTTGAACGGGTTAAAGTCGGAAACAAGTTTGAAATGAATGAATTTTTTGTTGTTGGTTTGTGTTCTGTTCGAGTTATTCGCGACAATTTTTTTTCTGCAATGATTTGACTGTCAATGATACATACATTTTAACTCATCTCGATAATGCTAATGAATAGTTGATTTCATATCAGACATTCCCCTGATCTCGTTAAAGCTATAATTGTTTAATCGTTGATTTAACGTTGTTTATAAAGGATTAAAATTTCGTAATAATGGTTGTCGTCATGTTACTACGATAATGCAAACAATTCAAGTTTTTATAACCCGGGAGTTACTCTGGACCATTCTGAGCTCAGTTATTAATGAAAATTGAGAGCTACACGTGCTACATACTAAACTGCATCGCATACTGAAACAAAAAAAAAATGACTACTACTCTCTCATGTACATCTACGCTCTGTTAATTAAGTTTATTGATAATAAATGCCATCACGCTTGCAAAAAAATATATATTTTCGATGTTTTTCGTTTTCAACGTTAAATTACAATAAGTGTAAATGCTTAAATTACAATTACAAAATAGTTTTTCAATTCAAATCATGCCATATCCATGGTAAACGTGATGATTCAATATCCTGTTGACTATTATTTACTTGCTATAAAACTCAACTGCTCGAGGCTGCGACGCTGCACTTTGTCGCTACAATTAATCTCGATGAGAGATTATAAATATATTTTTTCAATTTTCCCTGATCCGGAGAGTTACCTGCAAACATCATTTGCGCGTGAAGTCACACACGTTAAGGTGAACGAGAGTAGTGTCAACAAATGCGACCTAGTTACAACGGTCCAGAATTATACCATATTTTTTTGCGATTTTTCAATTAATTTTTCAATCACCGCATCTTTCCTAGCTCCTGGAGGTGCGTCATGATCTGCAACTTGAGGTACGTCATCCCAAAATTTTCCCTGATTTTTTGCAATTTAAAACCCGGGCAAGTTCACATCGACTCACTTACCCCCATGTGAACATGCCTGGGTTTGCAAAAATTCCGCCAAATAGCGCTAGTTGTCCTTCGTGTAATGCGGTTGTATCTAACATTAGTCGCCTATCAAAGGCAAGCTCACACGGGGGTAGGTGAGTTGATGTGAATTTGCCTAGAGTTTAGTTCGTGAAAATTCCGCCACATAGCGCTAACTGTATGATCACATGATGAGGGGCGTGGCTTAGAGAATAGGGCTGTACGATTAATTTCAGGGGCCAGCAGTGGCACGAATGAAAAATAATTTTTTAAATTCAAGAAAAATCGGAAAAAATTAGAGAAACATTGGGAACAAATCTGGGATGGTGTAACTTGAATTGCATATTTCTAAGATGCCTCCAGGAACAGGGAAAGTAGAAAAAATCATTATAAAATCGAAAAAAATAAGAAAAAATAGGGAATAATTCTGGAATGACGTTTGCAGGTATCCTTCTGGATCAGGGAAGATTGAGAGAGATCATTCAATTTACAATCTCTAACGCGTGATATTCGGCAACATGCAGAGATTGCAGCGTACTCAACTCTCCTTCTCGAATCTTGAAACATTTTCTAAACAGTGAACACAAGGAGTGCAAGTTCGGTTTGCCTCAAGTCCAACAGGTAAGCTTAGAAAAGATTCACTGGTCAGTCGAGAGATGAGGATCTGGTTTTTCTTCTTACCGATGTGATTCTCTTCATTCCGATGCCGTTTTCAGGTTACCTGCATCTCGGAGTCCTGTACAACATGGTGCAATTATTCATTGGCTCGAGCAGACCGAGGAAATTTTATTCTACGCTTAGAATACACAGATTGAACAGGACTCATACCATACGCTACCAGTGAACTCAAAGGGGATCTATTCTGGGCTGGAATCCTCCCCGACAAAGACCCGACAAGCTATAGTTACGTTTCATCATATTTCCTCACCTTCTCTTATTTTTATTTTCAGGAGAACATTGGACAGTCTCCGAAGCGAAGGTGCCACCGCACTTGCATAGAAAATACGAGACTATCCTCGATGCATTTACACCACTGGACTATATGTATACAATATCCTGTGGCTCGGTGATTTAAACATCCAATCATATGTTCCAAGTAAATAATTTCGTAGAAATTAATGATAATGTATACGTCTCGTATCTCAGAGAACAAGAAATAAATAACAGAATGTTAAATGAAATGAAACTATCGTCCATAATCTTGTAACGCACTAATCATAAGTATACAAAAATGAATTTATATTGTCCATTACAAAGTCTCAATATGTATTCTTGACGATTAATTTATTAATAAAAACTCCCTGTAACTAATACGTCAATTATTCATTTATTAATGATTACATCCCTGTATGCATCATTAGACGATATCCGTTGTTGGTGATGTATTCATGCGTAAATCAAATCAAACATCATGACATGCATGCATACGTCTCAGATCACACTGTCAATGAATCACAACCGGAATCGATAATGTAGATCTCTAGAATACCGGCCCTGAAAATTGAAAGTTGGCCCAAAAGTAGAAATTTGTATCAGGAGAACAGGAAACCCGAGGAGGTGTTCCGAGACCCCGTGTGCCTCATCATGTGCATGCCTTCAATCCTGTATATTTATTCCTGATATCATAGAG
Organism: Athalia rosae; assembly: GCF_917208135.1. Taxonomy (NCBI): domain Eukaryota; kingdom Metazoa; phylum Arthropoda; class Insecta; order Hymenoptera; family Athaliidae; genus Athalia; species Athalia rosae. Next base: position 15,292,766 of record NC_064026.1, read on the forward strand.
CGAGCAACTGATTCGTTGCAGGACTAAGCATATGCCTCTCTATGCATTCAATCATTCAATCATGCTTTTACACACACCGGAACCGATAATGTAGATCTCTAGAATACCGGCCCTGAAAATTGAAAGTTGGCCCAAAAGTAGAAATTTGTATCAGGAGAACAAGAAACCCGAGGAGGTGTTCCGAGACCCCGTGTGTCTCATCATGTGCATGCCTTCAATCCTGTATATTTATTCCTGATATCATAGAGCGAGCAACTGATTCGTTGGGGAACTAAGCATATGCCTCTCTATGCATTCAATCATTCAATCATGCTTTTACACAAACCGGAACCGATAATGTAGATCTCTAGAATACCGGCCCTGAAAATTGAAAGTTGGCCCAAAAGTAGAAATTTGTATCAGGAAAACAGGAAACCCGAGGAGGTGTTCCGAGACCCCGTGTGCCTCATCATGTGCATGCCTTCAATCCTGTATATTTATTCCTGATATCATAGAGCGAGCAACTGATTCGTTGCAGGACTAAGCATATGCCTCTCTATGCATTCAATCATTCAACCATGCTTTGACACAAACCGGAACCGATAATGTAGATCTCTAGAATACCGGCCCTGAAAATTGAAAGTTGGCCCAAAAGTGGAAATTTGTACCAGGAGAACAGGATAGGTGAGGAGTTGTTACGAGATATCATCTTGTATCATTCTTCATCACTTGCTTGCTTACTATTCGTTATTTAGGACCCTACATGTCAATCAGTGATGGTTCCAGGGGTGTAAATAATAGGAAACAAGTATTCAGTTTGAAAATAGCCTATCATTTATTAATGCCTTATGCAAGGAATACATTCAGCATACATACATTATTCAAATAATTATTAAAAACTTTGCAATATTATTCAAGAGATGTATAAGGTTCATTTCAATGATACAATATTGCCCCGTAATCCAAATGAATAGAACTTATGAATACATTGCATAAAGACTTATTCGCATACATCAACTATCCGTCGCTATGCATATGTATGATAATTATATTGCAATTTTTAAACTGGCAGGTGTAAGCGCACTTCCTGTTGCAGGTAAGGTGCTGCTTGTCAGAAAGTGCTGATACCGGATGAATAGCGCACAGAAATCGGTTTACCATCAAACGCGAAAGCTTTGACTCTTCTTCGCTCAAAACTGGAGAAGTATTGACCCTTCTCCGAGCGAAAAATGCAAAAGTTTTGACCGATCCGTGGCGTGAGTATGGGTCGGTCAATACTTTCCCGGTTTACCCTAGCGGATTTTCTGGGGGTTAGTTCACCGAAATTCCGCCACATGGCGCTAGCTGCGCGAAATGCGCGGAAAATTCGAATCATCAATTAAAAAATCGGAAAAAATTAGAAAAAATTAGGAATAAATTTGGGATGGTAAAACTTCAGTTGCATATCATAAAACGCTTCCAGGGCCAGGGGAAGATGCGGTAATTGACAAATTAATTAGAATCGGTGCATTTTGTTGGTTCCTCTCGTTCACCTTGACGTGTGTGGCTCCACGCGCATATGACGTTTGCAGGTAATCCCCCAGGTCAGGGAAAATTGAGAGAATTGATTTAATTTCTAATCTCTATCACGTGACATTCGGTGACATGCACAAAGTACAGCATACCCTACTCTCCGCCTTGAATCTCGAAATATTTTCCAAACCGTCTTACAGAACACAAGGAGTGCATGTTTGGTTTGCCCCGAGCTCAACAGGTGAGCTTAGAAAAGATTCACTGATCAGTTGAGAGATGAGGATTTGGGTTTTCTTCTTACCGATGTGATTCTTTTCACTCCGATGCCATTTCCAGGTTACCTGCATCTCGGAGGGCTCCATACAGCTCTGTGCAGCATGGTACAACTATTCATCGGCTCGGGCAAACGAAGGAAATTTTATTTTACGCCTAGAAGACATGGATCAATCAGGACTCGCATCACATGCTGCCGGTAACCTCCTAGAGGATCTATTCTGGGCTGAAATCATCCCGCAGAAAGACCTGACAAGGGGGAGACCTGTAGGTCCTTACTTTCAATCGAAACATCTGGAATTATACAAGTAACTATTCCAATATCCCTTTCGTTAATTTTAATCCGCCTGTTACAATCTTTGATACTTCTATCCGTTGTAGAGAGGTACGGTCTTTGAATTAGTAAATTCAGGGCGATCGGATTCCATTGTATGATCTGAATCAAAGAAATTCATAGTCATGCATGGGTTATTATTATTAGAAAATTTTCATCATTCAATTTCAACACACTGGTTGCACAACAAAATCCCCTTGGCAAAGCAATGTTCCCGATCACATATCGGGTCCAGGCGTAGAAGCATAACTGGATTCATCGTACAAAGTACTTTATTGCAAAGCCATAATTATACAAATTCAATTAGTAGTGAAAATTAATGTTAGTCGCATGATTACTTGGCTAATTGTAAAACTGACTCGGGAAGTTTGTGAAGTATTAATATGTGAAAGGAAAGATGAACAGGATTTTTACAGCCATGAATAATCATGCAATAACCCTAGTATGAACCGTGGTATGAATACAAAGTAATAGAGAAGCAAAATCTCTGGTCCGCAAACTTGTAATTCAGGCTCAAGTTGGCCTACGTTTTAGTTGATTTTACACATGATCACAATTGCAAAATACCGCTAATTTGAGTGCGATACAGTTCCCCCGAATCTAGTCCAATGTATCAGGAGTGCATGAAAAGCTCTTGAGCAAGTCTATTTATAATTCTGTCCTTTTAATCCTTATTCTACGATATCGTCGATCTTAAGGGTCTATTTCTTTGAATATTTCACGCAGAGTGCAGAACACGATTTACCCGTACAATGATAACCTTGGTGCTACTTTAATTAATTTTTCCTATTCAGATGTGAGTCACTGGAATGTATCAAACAACAGGCTTCTTCAAAGCTGTATTTGTTTTTCGAAGATAAAATCAAATACCTCTTGGGTGCAAAAATCAGTCGAGATTTTAATGAACTAGGGATATACACTTTTGGTAAAATTGTTACAATCGAATCAATATGCTACCAGTAACCATTACAACGTTTCAAACCAGCAACAACATTTCTAAACGTAGATAAGTTTACATTGGGGGAAGTGGGGGCGGGGGGGGGGGGGGGGGCGAGGAAATCGTGATCAGAATTAAATAGAGAAAAGTCTCACCGGACTTGTTCGAATTAATAAATAAAATGATGCAGGTCATTAATGTTAGCAACGAGAAGTCATGGATCTATATGACATTGGCCAAAGATATCAAGGCCATAGTGTTACCCCAGAGCACTGGCATATTTACATGAAAATTTCTAGACCCTAAATTGCCAAAAAAAAAAAAACAAGAAAAAAAATGTGATGTTAAAATAATTGATCCGAGGGCGTAACCACACACATACTGAATTTAAAGACTAGTTACTGGAACGTTACGTTCTCGTCTCATATCTAGCCTGCTCATTGTCATGTGGTTCGCGGCGTATCCCTAGCAATCCGCAGTCGCGCTGAAAGAATTTAGGTTTTGATGAATTCCAAGTTTTCATTACAGCGTAGATTGAACCACAAATCTATACCGAACACCACATGATCTTTCGCAGATACGAACATTTGCGGAATGTTTGAATACAAACGTCAAAAAGCCACAAAAGAAAAAAAACAGACATGTAGTAAGTAACGAGGTGTGAGATTTGAAAAAATAATTTTTAAATCACAACATACATGTTAATTGCAACAATCCTGAAGCACCATTAAATAAGTATCAGACATCGGTAATTTTTTGATTGAAATGTGGGCCGCTATTTTCCCGATATATATCGGTGGTTCAACTAAACTGACTGATGTGTTGGTAAACTTTCACTCATTCAGGTATTCAGTATTTATAATTCAATACAGGTGTCTGATCGAAATAGTTTTTGCACACACAGTTTGAAATGCAAGCACTGATTAAAAAATACGTACTAAAATTTAACTTACATTGGGTAGAAAAGCAGATCGGCTCGGGATTGAATGAACCAAACAACAAAGAACGAAGCGATTGCCACTATACTGCCAATGATCATACTCAGACGCTCCGTCGCTGCCGCAGGCTTCAAAAACATCCTCATACTCAATCCCTGCCATACGGATTCCGTCCATGTAGAATAGAGTCCGGATTTGAAATCGTATCCTATGACAGATGCAAGACATACATTAAGCTACAGTTAACTCCTCAGGAATAAATGACAAGACGATAATACTTGCCATCTATCAAGAAAGCGGGACTAATCGCCATGCTGTAATTGACTGTAGAGTTGATACATATTCCTTCGAGCAGTCTTCCTGCCATCCAAATCAAGTTATTGTCGTGACATGTGGTTATATTGTACTCTGTCATATTTATGCCTGTCAACAAAGCCAAAACCTGTCCAGTTAAGCTGGTTGCTGGACTTGCCCATCTGTTGACACCAACATACAGTGGCAGGGCATTATTTGGTAATTTTGCACCCGGAGAAGACGCGGCCTGGAAAAGGGGGCACTCGGCATTTTCCAAATAACAATCCAACATTTCCAGAATGAGCTTTTGCCCAACCTCCGGAAAAAGCGCAGTTGGATTAGTTCCAGAAACAACGAAGAACAATTGACTGGCTAACGTGATGGCAATTCTGTTCAAACTACTGGAAAGGTTGTTTTGGGCACTGTAATGAAAAACAGTAAGGAATGGCGATCGATGAATAAAAAATAAAATCAAAAAATGAAAACTCAATAGATCAGAGCACGTACCTTTCAAAATTAAGATTCAGCTTATCGTCGAGTATGCTGTTGTAATACTTATTTGTAAACTGTTCACCATGATTTGCAATGACAGTTGCACTGATGTTTGGATTCCCGTTAAGAAAACTTTGTATGGATGCTGGTGGTAAGCTGCCTTTCAAAATTTTTGCAGACAATACTGCCCGCAATGAGTTTACAAGAGTATCATTTTCAAAGTTAGTCGAATGAAAATAGATGTCTCCTACACCGAGCTGTCCGAGTTCAATAACTGTTCGAATTTGGTCAAGCCTCAAAATCTTCCCTCCTATAGCATTGAAATTCCCTTCTTTCAAGTCATAAACCAATCGACTAGATCCTATGTAGTCAAACGACTCGCCATTCAACAGCGAGAAGATGACATTTGTTTCTGAAAGATAAATACGTATTGACACTTAATCTATAGATATTTTCATTAATATTTTTACGTCTTAACGACGTACTCACTTCCGACCGATGGTTTCATGAGATTTAGATAGTTCGCGGTAGTAATTAGGGTGATTAGGCCTGTAATCACACTTTGAGCACCAGGCGCTAATCCATCAAACATTGACAAGGAATCAAGTCGCGCTGTTACCAAGATTACAGATTCCATATGATCTTCCAGAGGTGCCAATGGCCAGTGTATATTTCTGTCACCCAGAGGGTCGCAAAATTGAGGTGGGTTGAAGTTTATCCTTGGCATGCTGCGTCTAATGCAAGTTTCAGAATCCACAGCCGAATACATGAACGATCTCATTTCTATTGCGCAAAGAGAGCGTTGGCTCTGGGAATCCAGATCGTGCGCATTGAAGGTTTTGAAACACGATTTTACATCGTCTAGCTGGGATTGATTCTGAAAATTAAAATAGATCCGAATTCACAACTACAAAGTACATCGACAGATCCCTTGGATATTGAACAATAGTAATGTTCGAACTCAAAATTACCTGTAAATAAAACATTGGGAATGGCCAATCTTCCAAAAACAAGGCAGACCCAAAAGGATTCCAGGGTCTTTCGCATTCTTTGAACCCTGAATATCTATTAGGGCATGTATCGTCAGGGGAATAATGAGATGGGCGTGTTGAGGTAGAGTTGCTTGATAGTAAGATCCCATTTATATTGTTTGTGTCACGTAATCGAACTAGAGTATCTCTTGTGAACATTGAAAATGGTACAACTGCCGTGTACGGCCCGGCAATGCCTTGCTTCTCCAGCCAAGCGAGATCTTCTTCATTTTCTACAAGGTGAATAACGCCTACACTTCCTGATCTGCTTGCTATTGCAGGAAATAATTCATGGTTCAGTGTTCTGTTATGTTTACTCAGGGATGTCTAGAAAATTTATACTCACATGTACAACCGAATTGATGGGTACCATTATGTCGCCGGAAACATGCTGCGAGTCCATCGAGGGGCATGTATATCATATCTTTTATTCTTTCGGTGCAAGCTGAGACATGAAGAATTGAATTTGGTCAAAACATGATATTTTATAGTGGGTGTTCTGACAATCTTACCGGCATTTATCAGAATAAACAGCAAAATGCACCTGTGGTACATGAGCGCTGCCATAGTTTGACGAGAGACGTATCTAATCTAGCTGTCAAACGATATTATTTCAACATGCAATCGCGTTGTTTGCGCTCCAAATTTTTAATATCAACACTGTGACGGGAGAGTCTCTCCAAAACTAATACGGCCGCCGGCGATTTATCAGCACGATGTAATACCCTTCGAATTTTTCGAACAGATATCAAGATTGCGGGCACCGCGCACAATCGATCTACCTTAAGCTTACGTAAAATTTACTTATAAATATTTCTCCTTGTTCTCATGAGCCACTAAATTCAACAATCACACCATTTCAGACAACAATTCTGACGCATCTTCATGCGTTAACTGAGGATTTGTCAGACCTTAAGTCTAGTTTTCGACAACATGACGTGTTTTTGTAGGAATCCAACACTCTCATTGGCGGTCCTTTTTCGTCTGCCCGCTTCGCTGCCTTGTGACAGCTGAATCATAAATAGGTTATATTGAGAAAAATGGAGCTCTTGGTGACTCTGATATCTGTGCTCCTAATATTTTGTCAAATCAACGATACATTTGCTGAAAATGAAGAAGAAGTTTCATCCGATCTATACGTTATCGAAGGAAAAGTTTTTCCTCCTGAAAATGCAGTTTTGAATGGATGGCAACTCATGACCCATGTCATGGTGAACGGAGGGGAACATTTTGGGTACCTTAGGTAATTGCGTTCATAACAATTCATAATAATTAGTTGGTTAAATACAATGTATTCTGATCAAAGAACACATTTGATCGTATTGCTAAATATTGTGAGCTGCACCTGATTGATATATGATTTCATGTTGCAGGGAGGATGGCTCATTTGTGATTTCAAATGTGCCTTCAGGATCTTATATCGTGGAAGTTGTTAACCCTAACTATGCTTACGATCCTGTGCGAGTTGAAATTAACTCAAAGGGAAAATTTAGAGCTAGGAAAGTTAATTTGATTCAGACATCACAGGTCCTTCAGGTGCCATACCCTCTGAAGATGCGGCCATTTGCACCATTCCGTTATTTTCAACTCAGAGAACAGTGGAGAGTAACGGACTTTTTGTTCAATCCTATGGTAAAAATGAAAGTCTTACTCTAAAGCACTTTATGTGACTTACTTCGATATCCTAGATTCCCATCCTACGTTATAACCACAATTACATAACCAAATGAGATTTTATTATGAAATAATATATTCGTTGAAGTGCTACAATATTTGTTTCGAATCACCAATTACAATCACGTATGTTTCAGTTGCTAATTCCTTCAAATTACCATTTTCCAGGTACTCATGATGATTCTGCCACTTTTATTGATTATGGTTCTACCAAAAATTATGAATGACCCAGAAACAAGAAAGGTCAGTGATCAAGGAACTCATTTCATTCGAAAGTTTTTCTGTGGAGAAACGAACATTTATCTGTCATTTTACCGGATTATAATTCAATTGATGTGTCATAGCTAAAATAAATTAGCGTTGAATTAAGCTTATGCCTCTATTTAATTGCAGGATATGGAACAGTTAAATAGCCTAACGAAGTATGATATGCCAGAGATGTCAGAGATGCTAACGTCATTCTTCGCTGGAGGAGAAAAGCAAAAACCAAAGGCTGTGAAAGCTGCTAAAAAAAGACAATAGATAATAAATAAATAAACGTCAAATATATCGTAACTTGTTTCTGTACACAAAAGAATTGTAATTAATATTAGTCGGTTAGGTCCTGGTCCCGATAATCACAGTCGATTTTTAGATTTTAGTTCTATCCGTAAGTAAGAGTTACGTGTTTGATAAAGCACAATGATTAATTATTATTATGACAAGATTATGCGAAGAACGATTTGGTGCGACGCCAAATTATTTTGATAGATTCATCGTCACAGTCTCTGCTTTCAGTCAACAAACCGATTGTGCGACGATTTGGCAACATCTTAATGCAGCACTCATACAAATAAATTTTACATCGAGATTACAAAAATAGAAAAAGTTTCGGACACCTTATTGAACATGACTCACAACTTGGTTTCTTGAACAGTTAAAGACCGATAATGGTTTTTTGACCATAGAGAAAATCTAAATCCCAACCATATATCTCAATTCATCTCGAAATAATCGTTTGATTGAACCTTATTTCGTGACTAAGAAGAAGGAACAAAAAAAAGGACAGAAATGTCATTGGTAGTAATGTGTTTTCTTTTCTTTCAATTCGTTTTTTGGTTTTGTCCTACAATGTACGCGCGGTGGCGGTACTAATATAACAAGTACGTAACAGGTATAATCAATTATTTTATTAAGCCTAAAATATATTACAGAGATATTTTATTTGCAAATCAGACGTTTCTTATCAGTTTTGTTCTCAGTTTTAGGCGAATGTAGAACCTCAGACCACTCGCTCGTGATAGAAAGTCATGACAAGATGACTGATGTTCAACCCTATAGCCAGACTGATGATGTATGTCAAAACCATCAGTGGCAGTGGAGCTAATATCAAGTGCGTTTTATGAAGGATCTGAACACCTGATAAAGGAAAACATTAATTAGTCTAAACTACTTGGGCATTGACACGTCTCGTGAGCTACGTAACAATACTCACTAGCATATCCTAGAAAGGTAATGTAAATATAGTAACTGACAGCTATCAACCAAAATGTATTGCCAACGAATCGAGAGAAGAATCCCTCGTGGCTTATAAGTCCTGCGCAAAAATGTTTGAATAATTTTATTCTCAAGTATAGCTAAATATCATGCATAAAGAGTTTCTTTATAGTGTACACCACTCACCATTGTACAAAAAAAGTTGAATAAAATGTAGAATAGTCAGAGGTGGGAAAAATGCATTGAGATGAATGTCGAAAGCATAACCCCACTCAACGTCCTGAGTATTATTTGCTCTTAAGTAGCGGTTACTCACAAACCTATGGATGAGTATTCTCGATTGAAACTTATTATTAACGGTATGCCCCAACTGATGTAATAGATTTCAGATAAGACTAATTATTTTATATTTCTTTGGTCAAATTGAATAAACTCTCACCAGAATAAGGTGGCTACAACTAGCCCTGCTCCAATGCAATCAACAAGAATTACGTAGAATAAGAATTTCAGAAATTGGAAGAACCCAAGTCCTAATACTATGGCAAAACCTATCGACGAGATGCATAACCAGCAACTTAGTAATACCAAAAATGCAGGGTCATCCCTTGCAAATTGTGATTTTGTTTCTGAAAAGATATTTCGAAATGTCTTTCGATAAGTTCACAATACTTTGCACTCTCGGTCCACTGACGATTGTTCAATGATGTTATGGACATTTAAAAATTCTAACTTACGTTTTCTGCTCTGAAAGTTTCTGTAAACTTTTTGGGGAGCTGCAAACAGATATATCATTTGCCAAAGAGCAAATTCGAAATCCATTTGCTCAAATTTTAATAATTTCCTCAGATATTTGTAGCATTTTGTTGCTGCTCCCATACAATCTTGCCTGTGAAATAATTAAAAGTTATCGAAGAGTATGATCACTATTTACATCACTGTTACAGATATTTGATCTGGTTGACTTTGTGTTCAGGGAAGTTAATGGATGTCCGAATCAGCTACATTTATTTTACCTGTAAGTGACTGGCATTGGTAATGGAGACCCCGACTTAAAGGACAAGGGTGATGTGCTCCGACTTGTCGAGGGAGAAGTTGCATACTTCATTTTTCCAGGATTATTGAATCACCCTTCAAAAGGAACAACTAATCAATTTTACGGAACTACTGAACATCATCAATAATTACTTAATAATTATTCTCATCTAAATCTGATAACCAGCATCAAGAAAACACACCTCAATAGCGAAAACATTAAATTGTCAATTCTTAGAGGTTATATTAGGTTATTGCTGGGTAAGTGTATAGTATGCGATATATGTACGTATGTTAATTCCTGAATCATGGAATTAAAGATCACTAGTAAAGTTATTATTTTGACGTTATCGTTATCCACCAAACCGACACACTCCCACGGTTATGACTAATAACATTTTTTCTCGCTTTTATAGCCGAATTAAGAACTTGAATGACACTATACGGGTGACGTCAAATGTGCATACATGACATACCGCCAGTTAGTATTCAATGGTATTCAACAACAATCGGCTGAACCGACTAGCTAGACGGAATTAGTGGACAATCGCGGTATTTGTTTTGCAGTGCACCGAGTTGACCGTCTGGAGGAGTGCATTTTCCAACAAACCTATGGCGCTGGTGCGTCTGTCAATGTAGTACGCGTGTAACTTGTAATAAATTAAAAAACTCAATTATCATTGAGGTACATGTTCGTACATACGTATGTACATACATACGTACTAATCGCACGTTAACAGTGGGAATTCATAACATTATAGAGTCTTGCGTGTAATGGACAAAAATAGCCGACAAAAAAGTTCCGAAAAACGGTTAGCGTTTACACATTCTCGCGGAGTAACCTAGCAGTGTCTAAGAGAAAATTTACATCTTTTGTCGACAGATAATTGTTCTGCAAAATATTTACTTTTGATGGTCATTACCCAATACATGAGCCTCATCCAGATATCCAATGAACACGTCAACGCACTATTGAATCTGAAAACTCAATTCCAACGCACTTCTCCCCCGTATTCTAACCATAAAAAACATTGACTCAACCTCGTAGCTATCCCTTTTTTACACAAAAGTGCCTACCAGTGTTCGATGTAAATTTATTCTAGATATTTTTTGATCACGTCTTAGAATCTTAATTACGCGGAATTTCGTATCGCATCTACTTATTAAATTATTGAATTTATCCATAGCTTTGATATGGACGACGATTCAGATTACGTTATGATCAAAAGAATAAAGATGGAACCAGAAGCAATTCTGTCTCAAGAAGATGACATAATGGCTCAGCTTCAACAAGATAGTTCCGATCTAGAAGTGGAGCCAAGTTTTGCATTAGATGGGGTCTCAAACGGGGAAGATGCAAATGAAGGAGTATTAATGCAGCATATGGACATACGAGAGCCATTATCGACGCTAAGAAATTTACTGGAGCAAAGACTCGGCGTCGAATTGACAGACTATTCTTTTTGGCTCCAAGACGCACAAATGGTAAGAAGAATAGTTGACTTTATCATTGTGGGTCAGATAACCATCTTCTGTCAAACTTCTATTTCAATTTTGATCCAAACAGCTTGAGAGTCACAAAAATTTGGTTGATCAATGCGTTCAAGGAGAAGGATTAGTGCAAGTCAATGTTCAAATAAAAGCGAACCAGAGACGCATAAACATAGTTGATGTCTTGAAACCTGCGGAAGACTACATTGAATTGGCTGAAAATACATGTGAGTCTATTATTTGTACTTTATTTGTTCCCACTACGAACCGACGTGAGAAAAATATTTGAAAGAAGGTTCTTTGGATGCTAAATGTTTTACCCTCCTGTCATACAGCAGAACAAAACTCAGCAGCTGCAACACCCAGCGAAGAAGGGAAGCAAAATGTCATCCGATGGATGGTTGATGCACAGTATAAAAAGGAACAGGTAATTCATATTTTCGATCGATACTTTTGTCAAATTAGCTGGACTTTGTCTTACAAATTACCTACTTTCATAGGAACGTCTGAAAATACCAGCTGATCCAAAGGACTGGTCACAAGCGCACGTAAAACATTGGCTCCAATGGGCGGTCAGACAGTTTAATTTAGTTTCTCTGCGGCTCGCTGATTGGAACATCACCGGTACTCAACTCTGCAATTTAACCCTGGACGAGTTTCAGGGCAAAGTTCCGCTCGACCCTGGTGATGTTTTTTGGACACATTTGGAGCTGCTCAGAAAATGCAAATTTGTCGGTAAGTGGATGAAAAAATTTAACGATCACTTCGCGTGAGATCCGAAATTATTTGGAATTCCCAAACCGTCAAATTGAAACATTTTTCAGCTGTCGTTCAGAAAGACGCGCCCAATTCGTCGAGTGATAATTCAGATGACGCGAGGTCTGCGAAGGTGAGGAGTCAAAAGGTCCCCAAACCTCGAACTGTGAATCAGCAAGTGCGCCCGTTAGTCAGCGACCCTTTAGCGATCATTGATTCGCCTCCGATAACAATCGCGACGTCAAATCGGACAGGAAGTAACGGTCAAATTCAGCTGTGGCAATTCTTGTTGGAACTACTGACTGATCGGGAGCACCGAGGGGCGATTCAATGGTTAGGAACGGAAGGTGAATTCAAACTGAACCAGCCCGAGGCGGTCGCTCAACTTTGGGGAGCCCGTAAAAATAAGCCGTCAATGAATTACGAAAAACTAAGCAGAGCGCTCCGATATTATTACGACGGAGACATGATATCAAAAGTCCACGGAAAAAGATTCGTCTACAAATTTGTTTGTGATCTGAAACAGCTGCTAGGGTACTCCGCGGCCGAACTCAGTCGGCTCGTCGAAGAAGGAAGAAGATACTTTTAAGCAGAAGTACTTTTCCGTAATCTTTTTAACACATGCACGTTATTAGAATCGAAAATCTTCCCAAAAAAAAAAAAAAAAAAAAACTATAAATATGGTAACATTTCGGGATCGGTCTTCGTGTAAATTAAAATCACTAACCGAAACGAGTGGCTATGAGACTAGAGATTTGTTCGATACATGTCTTTGAAATAAGCTTTATTTTCTATAAGAGTCAAGATTTAAAAAAATAATATTACATTATACAGTTTTTCTGGGACCTATAAGAATTTTAAAATCGTGCCTATGTTAGAGATTATTTGTTGATACTAATTGTTTAATTTTAGTAAATAAAACGAATGGTTATATAATAATAATTTTTAGATTATACTACATCGTTAAGGTTTGACAACATGGAAACTCTGTATTTTTTTATATCGACGGGATGTAGATATGTATAAACAAAATTCTACCAAATATTGCAAGAATGACTAATCCCAATTATTTTTAATAATATATGTAAAATATAGTGATACGCATACAAGAGATTGTATACAGCCAAAACGCTAAAAATAATAATAAAAAAATCAAAATGAATAAATTTTTTTTTAATAAAATCAAATGTAAAAGAGCTGAGCTACAGATCCGATAGAAAATTTAACGGTCTAACGAATGGTGGTATACGGTTGAAACAAAAAAATAGAAAAGAAAAAGAACAGACGGACAAGTTTTCCTCGTCGATTATACAATGCAAGAATATAACGAAAGAGTATAATTTCCTTCAACAATTAACTGGCAAAGGCAGTACTCATCGCCAATACCAGAGAATCTAGCCTGTGAGATATCGGATGCGACGTCACAAGTTAGGGTCTCAGGGAATCGGTGACGCGGCAGGCTATACACGCCCGCCCGCCATGCCTTCAGTTTTCCTTATTTCCACCATCGGTTCCACCATAATTTTCCCTTCTCTCTTCGTGTTCAATCCGCCTTCTTCCGTTCCTAGTTGACCGCACCTCCTTTCTCTCCCTTTCCTCGCCGTTTCCCGCGCGTTGCCGCTGATCTCCGGAGCACGAATTTAACGATGGGTTCAGCCATGGTCCAGCGTCGGGGCGCCGGCGACCGGGAAAGTTAGCAAGCTGTACAGTGGACTTCGTATTCTCGAATTTTCATTCCCTACTATACAACCTACTACCTCACCCAGGCGCCGCCGCAAGAAAACTCAAATTTCATTCCATCGCTACATTTTGAATTAAATTTTTTCGTTTTCTTACTCTTTCTTATTGTTCCGTTTCAATTAATCTCCAAATATCAGTGGAATGAATTTTTTTTTTTTTTTATTTTTTTTTTTGTCACAAAAAGAAACTGCGTCGCATCGGCGAATGTACAACGCCAAATTTGGAAAAACGAAAAGAATAAAAAAAAAAACGAATTAACAAATTTTTAAACCAAACGAAAAAAAGACCATAAAAAATTCGTTGACATAAATATGGGGCGCATCCAACGTAGGATAGAGGTGAGTGGAAATTCACGAGGTCGTCGTCGACGGTCCGCACAAAAATTTCGTTGTCCTCGGTTCGATATTTTGCAGGCGCATAACTGCAAGTTGCGTATATAACAACCAAATCGACGGCCTGACTACATGTACCGGTAGATAGGAGCTTGCGGTGTGCAAATAAAATAGCCCACAAGTTCGGATCTACGGGTTAGTGTCATCAAGTAACTGCAGCTGAGATAGTGCGTGTTGAACATTGGCAGTATTTTTCTGCAGCTATGTAACTCGTCAAAATTTTTAAGCTCTTCTCACTTATAGTTCTCTAAGAAGAAGAAGAAGAAGAAGATAAAATATTCTCGCTGTCGCGGGCTTTTTTTCGTCCCCCAATTCCACATCGTCCATATTCACATGTACACACAGGTCTATGTAATTTCTTATACATAATATGGCACGTACGCGTGCACCATTGAGAGTAGATATCTGCTCGGCGTGCGGTGAACCCTGGAACAAGAGAAAATGAAAAAAACATTTCAAGCGTTATGTATTTATCGGGATATACATTCGGTAAATCGATGCACGTATGTATATGTATACAGCAATATGCTGGGGGCTGGGTACACGCTCAGGTGTCCTTCGTTTACCTAGTTTTTAGCATATTATAAAACGTTGATAAATCAAAATGACATTTACGATATTTGCAAACGGCGCTGACACATCCCTCGCACCTCGATTTACGCGTTAAGGAATAACTTCAGAGAGTGTAGCCCGAAGGGGATCGAAGGAATAAGAATTAAGAATCTACGAAGGAGAAGAAACCGTTCGCATGCGGGAACCTTATACACGAAGGGAGAAAGAAGGAGAGAGAGAGAGAGAGAGAGAGAGAGAGAGAGATGTGCAGGTGAAAGAGAATGTAAATGAAAAAGAAGATAAAAATAAAAAAGCGATCCGTTGCAGAGGTGGAGGAAGGGCCCGGCCGGCCTTCTCGTTGATTTCTCTTTGGTAGACAGTTTAATGGCCCCCGCACGCATGCAGCTATCTTCAGGAGCCTCGCTGCCAGCGCCGGGTCGCTGCAGCGGTGCAGACAACGACCGCGCTCTAATTTCGAATGATTTCCCATTCATCTGCTCGTGATATCCGGCGATGGGGTATATCAAAAAATTGCCCGCACCCCGTAATAGTATAATTTGCGCAACGTGTGAAATTATAACTCAAAATAATGACGGTTTGATCGCACGAATTATCATAATCCCTCAGCGGTTTTGATTAATTTTCTTGCACATACGAGTGTGGTTGTACATCGGATTGCGCGTAGAACAGATATATTGCACCGTAAATCCGACAATCACTCAGTATAAGGAGTATTTGTCCCTCAATTGGCGGTAGTCAAAGAGGGTCTTTCTCTTCTTCTCCTTTGAGTCTGTCTGTCCGTCTCCCCGCAGTTTATACCGTCAGTCATCCCCATCCCCATCCCCATCCCCATCCTCATCCTCATCCTTATCCTCGTCCTCGTCCTCGTCCTCATCTTCGTGCGAAGTAACGCGCAGGCGCCAGTTCGAATTTCGAACGACGTGCAGTTTCGAATCTGCACTCGTCGCAGAGTATAACTATAACTCGTAGTTCTAATTGGTTGTAAGCAAAATGACTAATTGGAAAAAGTAGAGTTTCATAATTTAGTAGTAATAGGAGTTTAAAATTATAGATAAATAGATAAAGTTCTAAATTTGAAAAATAAACTACCGATTTATCTATTATGTATAACCTTTCACCCCATGTATATATATACATATACACATAACATAATGCTCGTATGGTATGTAGCATACGTTGATACAATTAGCAATGTGTACATTATCTATATATTCGACGAAATAAATGCTGGATTTAAAAAAAGGAAAAAATTTAAGTAAATAAAAAGGATAACGTATCTCATTAATTCCACGTTTTTATCTAACTTAAAAGATATTTCAACCATGTAATATACGTCTCTGTTCGGTGTGGTAAAATTTCGTCGAGAGAGAGAGAGAGAGAGAGAGAGGGAGATAGAAAGGTGGATAGGAAGAGAGAGGAGATTTTCGTTCCCGCCTGGCTGTTTCGAGCGAAGTGAGAGGAAGGGAGCTTCGTATTCGGTGGGCGTAGGACTGGAGGGTCCAAGGGGAGGGGAATGTCCTGGAGGAAGGGGAATCGAGTTAGGGGGTGGGGTTAGGAAATAAGAAGAGAAGGACCATACATATATACATATATGTATATGTATAAAAAAAAGAGCGAAAAAAAAAGTAAGAAGAAAAAAAAATAATAATGAAAGAAGCTCGGGTGAAAAGGGAGGGGGGAAAAGGAGCGAGGAGAGGACCGCTTGCAATCGCAGGGGCGTTGGATTAGGGGGACTTTCGTGGTCCGAACCCCGCACACGTTGCTTCGAAAAAAAGTAGTGGGGGGCGCCCAACTACTACCGCCATATTATATTTAGCGAGCCCGCCGTGTGAATGAACTGCGTAACAGGGACGCACTTT
Source organism: Athalia rosae (assembly GCF_917208135.1). Taxonomy (NCBI): domain Eukaryota; kingdom Metazoa; phylum Arthropoda; class Insecta; order Hymenoptera; family Athaliidae; genus Athalia; species Athalia rosae. Next base: position 15,309,549 of record NC_064026.1, read on the forward strand.
AAAGGGGGAACAGGAGAGGGGGTACCCCTACCCGTACTACCATATAAAATATTCTGCACGGGCTGACGCGCCTCTTTCTCTCTCTATCTTTTTCGACGTCCCAACGTGCGTTTCGCGTTGCGTTACGAACGTTACTGCACCGCTAGATCAGCTCTTTTTTTTTTCTTTCTTTCTTTCGTTCCTGATTTGTTTTTTTTTTCGTTTCTTCATCTCTCTTTCCTTTTCCCAAAAATCGTACATGCGCGTATACTCGCATAAATTCTGTTTTCAGAAGTTAAATTTCACGAAAAGTCGTCGCATCTTGTACGGATTCATCACGAAGTATATAGAGAATAATAGCGAGGAAATGTGAAACAATGCAAACTGGGGCAAAAATTAAAGAGAAAAAAAGAAAAAAAAAACAACGCGCAGGTGCATTGATCTACGAGAGCTGAAGTTTTAGTTTTTCAGAATAAGTCGTAAAAATGCATACATATATATATATGTAGTATATATGTATATACGGGAGTCCATATAACTATTAGTGGACACTGCAAGGGCATATATACATAACATGCATGCCTAGCGAGGACGGTGTATAGAGTAGGTGGTACCAGAAGCTGCTTGTAAACCGATGTCGTTAAAATTTTTATTGCACCTGATCCTCTCATATATATATAATGGAATATTCAACCAATATACATATGTATATACATATATCGGTAAAAATCCAGAACATCAGATCAATCGACTGTATATTATACATATATGCATAAATGTCGTAATAATTCACATCTATAACATCATTCCCTGCATTTAAAGGCATGCATGTAATAATATGGGATACGTCAGCTATACATATATATAATTTATATAGAAATAAAGAAGGAAAAAAATCAAAAAAAATTCGCAAGCGTTTAAAATTTCAATACATATATGTACGTATGTAGGTATATATATAATTAGTAGTCCATGCCTGATATATATATATATACAGGACTGAAATTGTCACATATGTGTATATTATGTATAAATGTGGTATAATACATATACATACTGCACCAACTTTTACAGGAGAGTTCGGTTAAAAAAAAAAATTATAAAAAAAGGGAACTGCTGGCGTTGTAAATATATGTATATTATATATATATATATATATATATATATATAATACACATATAGTGTACATGTATAACTATTACATGCAGTGCAGCAGTTGCATGCATCGCGGGGCAACAAAACTTTATATATATATATATATATAAAGCTTATATATATATATATATACGCGTGCAGGGCAATTTTTCCGTGAGAGAGTGCATTGCAGCATGCAGTTCGTGAATCCGGACGACGAGAGAGAGTGTGAGAGAGAGAAAGAGGATGGGCTATACGATATAAAAAAAAAAAAAAAAAAAAAACAACGAAAAATAAAAAATTGAAAAAGAAAAAAAATAAGGGAGAGAAGAGAAGCGGACCGCTGCTGCTGCTGCAATGCTGCTGCTGTTGCAACACAAGCGAGCTGCCTGCATCGGGACGCTGCTTGCGAGAGAAACTCGTCCCCATAGCAACACGCGAAGTTTATATCTGCAGCTTCAGCATCCCATACAGCGCATCTCGCATTATGGACTTTTGCTTGACCAAACCCCATCATCCGACAACAGTTCATGGGATACTTGATAGGTCGAGATACCCTAACCGCGCGCATATACTGGATCTACATGTATTATCTATATCTACGCATGTATGTATACACGTTTATATACCGCGTTAGTTTAATGCCGAAAGGGCGTATGAAAAAAAAAAAAGAAAAAAACTACTCCGATATACTTGAATACACGAGTAGAATGCATAAATCTGTGGGAAAAATGAGAAATTTTTTTAGATCGAAACAAGAAAAAATTTGTACAAAAGTATAGTAAAGATATAATTCTCAAACGTACTCCTCGCGAGTAAATTTATTTAGAAAAAAAAATATTCATTCCAATGAAAATAAGAAAAAAAAAACAAATAATCGCTCGTGCGATTCCGATTATATGATACTTGCATTAATAAGTTCTGATCGATTATATAGGCTCAATCGCGCAAACTACGATAGTATTATAGACAGCAAAAAATACAAATCAATTTTTTTTACTGAAAAAATAGACTACTGATCAATTGCGCACTGTATTTTAAATTTTCGAGATTTCATTCTCCTGTACCATCCACAACGAATTTCAAATTTGAGGTTGGCGGTTATTTAGAAATTTATTTGTGGAGAATTTTCACTACTCTTGTTATTTTTCTCTTCCTCGTTTTGGGTCTAATAACCAGCAGTAATGAAAAAAACGATACGCTCTTTTGGCTTGATAAGAATTATTTTTTTTTTCCTCAAAGTCAAAAGGGCGTATTTCGAAAAACAAAAAATGTTTCTCGTATTTCCCACACATGTATGTGTTTTACTCATGTTTAAGTTGATTGAAGATTTTTTTTTTTGTTTTTCTTTGAAACGTCCTTTTGGCATTATAAGTGACAGATGAGGTACGACAAAAATTTTTGGCCAGAAGACCACCGGCGACCCGATGCATTGTGTTACATACGGTATATAAGTATGAGATATTTACCATATTCGCAGTATACGACAATCTCAAGAATAATATCCACCACCGCAGCTTATATAACAGCTAGCCCGCCCTCTTTTGTAATTTATGTAACACAAATTATTGTACGTTTACGCATACGTCACGTGATAAACTGAAATTACACTCATATTATATATAAACTCAAGTCACGCCGCTTGTAATATATGCAGATTTCGCAACAATGATATTTTATTATCATATCATATGTACAATTATTGGTACGTAGCCCGCGATGCAAAAGTGAGCAGACAATTCTTTTGATCGTGTAGAAAATTTTTTTCAAAATTTGCCCGTATGCGCAGCTATACCTATGTATAGGTATAATATGGCGTCTTTGAATATGCGTAAATACTTCATCACTAGAATCGTAGAGAGTAATATTTTTATTGATATCTATACGTGACTCATTACTTCGCACGTCGTAAGTTTTTTTTTTTCAACCACTTCCCGGTTTTGTAGACAGTCAACTTCCGGCAGCAATAACACAAACAAAAAAAATAATAAAATGGCCGCCACGTAAGCATTATACCGCGCGAAGATCATACGTATAATAACCACACAATTGTTATACATTGTATGTACATATGCAGTATGTATGTACTCGTGTGGGTAAATATGTTCAAGCAATATTAAGTCATCGCGAATATATATATACATAATATTATTGGTCTAATCGAATAAAAAATAATACGTAATACCGGAATTTACACTCATTTATCTTGACCGGCAGAATAATTATAGGTTAAATGGCGTGGTATATACATTGTATAAATATATATTATATAGATACGTATATACTTGCGTACCGTACGCGTATGCACATAATATCATAAGGTATACATACATGGAGAATGTGCTGCAGCAAACGAGCTATAGCGGATCGTTAATGGCATTGGAAAACTCATTAACCTTGCGGAGGTGCGAGAACCGGTATATAAGACGCCATTTTCGTTTATTCCTGATTTTGATTATCTTCGAATTTTATCCAGTCACGCGGTCCGAAAAATGAACACCTACCCATACGTCAGCCAATGATACTACAAATTACGTCTACGTATTTTGAATAAGGTTATACCTTCGAATAATAAAGGGTGACCAGATGTGATATAAACTGAGAAAAAAAAATGGCTACTTTTGTCCTTGACGTAAATAACGATGCGATTCGCACGCTCGCTGCAGCAGGGTACGACTAGATTTTCCTGATCATACGACGCGAGACGTGGAATCGTCCTCGCTTGCGTTCGTTCTTCATTCCAACAACGATCGGCAATACAATACGGCCATCCGATCCTGCATGCGCGGCACAACATTTGACGACGATAACGATCGTCGTCGTCGGGTAGCGAAATCTGGCCAACTTTGATCCCGAAAGGATTACGCGGATCGCGTCGAGAGTTCGGTAACGTCAACGCTCCGACGCGTATATGTATGTACAAACGTTGCAGCACGTGCGATGCGATTCGTGGTACCGCGCGTGCGGAAAACACAGGTCCGCCATTTTGACCGTTTCTCCGATACACCGGTGCGCGTGTACCCCGTGTACACTATACCCTTACCGGCGCACATCGCGCCCCAAGGGGCCCCCTAGACCCGCTGGGATATCGGCGAGGGTCCGTCGGCCGGCGGTGCGGCTGGAACATTTCCTCGCTGTTCCTGTCGCGGTCCGAGTCGCCGGCGGGGTCCCAAACTCTACGAGACTCTACGGCGGAGCGGCCGTTTTCTCGCGCCTGCGTCACGCTGTACGTCGTGGGTCGAGGGTCGCCGGTTTCTATGCACCGCCCAACGAGCGCAACGCCACGTTTCGGTGCAGTTGCATCAACGGTTCCGCCATGGCGGAACTGCCGAGCGTGCCGACCCGCAACACCGCCGCCGCCGCGTACGCCGCCTCGCTTCCCGACGGGACGCGCTCACTCGGGTCGCTTCCCCGACGATTTTCCACACCGGAACCCCATGGGCCGAAATTGCCCCGACGATTCGTATGCCCTATTCCCCGCCCACCTTCCACTGCGGTCTACCAATGGATGACCGCGTTGCTCTATTAGAGGTAGGCGCGGTGCACCGTGTCATACGCTTAGATCCTCGTCAAAAAATCAAATCCGTACGGATCTCGGTGCGGGCGAACCGGTGTCGAGTCGGTCGTTCTCCTCCGATTATCGTTTGGCGTAATTTTCAATGGGGGATAAAGAGAACGTGATATATGGACGGAAATTCTGTAACCGCGATTATCTATACCGTTTATGTTATATATTCGTCGTTTTCTTTGCACGCGTATAAATTAGCGAATTTCATTCGACGTTCGGTCGTATCGAATTCATCATCGCCGCGTGCGCCGCGTTCGATAACGATATCGTTTTTTCGGGATCCATCCGTTTCGGGAATATAATCGGACCCCCGGTATACTAACTTATAAGATAGAATAAGGAGAGAGCTCGAACGAGAATCGTCAAGGTGTACATAAGCGTGATACACATGTACAGTTTATCGAAACTTGACTCTACCGAACATACGTATAGTATACATATAGTATGTATGTATGTATAGTATATGTATGTGCATACACGTGACTATGTGTTTTGTTGATACGGAACCAGGTATATGTATGTGACGTTATACATATTTGGCGGTATATAAGTTCTCATATAATGTATGACAGACATTCCGAAACTATACACATAATCCTCAGAATACGTAATTAACCGTTTTATTTTAATTGGCTCATACGCGTTTCAGAATAAGAAAAAAAAAAAACATCAATGGATGATACCAAGTCATGCAGTTTTCTATTCAACCTACATTATATACATGTGTATCGGATACAACAAAGCAATCTTCGCGATGACTTCTATTTAGAATTGAATAAAAGTGAACGGACATCGTCGCGACGTTCGCTCTGCTGGGGTCGAACTTAAATGTACGCACAGCGAATACACAAAAAGTATGTGCTCGCAATGCTTATGCATAAAAAAAAAAAAAACAGACAACGAGTTATACACAGGTATATATGTATGTATATGCGTAACAAAACGTATGTGCAAAATATGAAAGAAGATGGACAAAAAGAAATCATCGGAAATCAAGAGAAAGAACCAGAAAGCATACACCGTCGTATAATATCTATACATATCCGTCGTGATGTATAATTTTCATATCCGGTTTAGCCATATTTCATAGTATGCACGCACGTTACGTACACCAATCTATACCGATGTACACGTACACACGCGTCATATGTGTATATAAGATGTATATATATATATATCGCGCGCAAAACTGACCTAGAGCACGATGAATTGTCGGTGAATTTAATTGTTCATATATATATATATATAGTACGTATATAATAATAACATGCGCGACGTGCTACGACGGGAAATTATCGGTTCTATATGTATTATATTATATCGGTGAGGATGAGGCGACGCCGCGTCTTCTGCATCGTTTCGGTACCGTGTATCCGGCGTAATCGGAACGAGAATCCTAAGGAGAAGTAGGAGGAGGCATACGCGAATCGGTGTAGTGCACAGAGTATGTTGGTTGGTCGGTGTCGGTCGATTCGTGCAGGTATACATATACATACATATATACGGCGCGGAGAGACAGTCGTTGCACAACGTTGGGTATTGATCTTGGGACGCGGAACTAGTTTCCGTTTTCGTAATTTTAACCCGACGCAACCTCTGGCAGCAGATCGCGGTGTAACGACGGCATATACGGTAGCCAACGTGTGTCCGGACGTTAGATTGTAGAATGAGAAAAAAAAAAACAAAAGAAAAAAAATAAATGAAAAAATTGGAGAAAATCGCCAATTCGATCCATCTGTATAGGTGGAGTAGTAATAAAAGATGCGACATTATTGGATACGGAGAAATATGAGGAGGTGAGAAAGTAAAGGGCATTATGGAATTGGAACTTTGATAGCCGAATATTATATATACATATATGAGGAGAATGTAAAGTACAGGGGGAGGGGGGGGGGGGGGGGAGGGGGAATCGCAGCGTACGCGGTTGGATCTTTGTGATTTTGATCTTTTTACCTCGTTACACAGTTTTCTCCCGTTCGTCTAGCAGGGGCGCCAGACTAGCGCCGGTGCCAACGACTTTGGGGTGGAGGTCGTTGCCTCCGAGTTCGCGCCGGACCCGATCATTGTCGTTTGTTTCTGCTCTCTGCTTTCGCCATAGGCTACGTATACCGTACATATGTACTATACGTATATGTATACCGTACACGTACATGTACTATATATATATACGTATGTATACCGTACATGTACTAAATGTATGTATGTACGCCTATGTACGAACGATATCTCCATTTTATCAATTATATATCGTTTATATATACATCGAGGTGTGGGTACTCGAGATCGGATTGGGGAGCGATGACATTCACCTGTTTTGGTGGAAGAAAACAAAAAGTGGAAAGAATTCAGTTCTTTCAGTCACCGAATTATCGTAACCTAGTAAAATTTTCTCATCCGTAATACATATGTATGTATATCGTATAGGCATATAAAATCGAGGGAAAGAAATAATAATTCAGGCTCGTGTATATACATATATGTATATGCATCGTGGATGTACATATAGTCTGCGTTATATTATAGAATATTAATTTTCGCACACTATTGGAGTCGTATCTTATCGAATTTCACATTATGCACATAAGTATATGCATACGTATAATTATTCTCATTCAATTCATATGAGATACAAAGTGACGATCGCGTATTCGTTGCACAAAGGAATCCGTTCAATTCGACGAAAGAGATGCAGCGGACGTCGTCTCCGATTCGAATCTCGTTTAAACGAAATTTTGATTCATTTCTCGATCGGATGATATATGTATATATGCATAGATTATGTATACGTTATATATATTTTTGGACTCGTCGGATCGTATATATATATATCGCGTTATCACTCATGTAATTTATGTACATACATATATATGTATACGCGGGCGAGCAACAACGAAGCTCGAAAAAATGAAATGAATATAGGTTTTTTTTTTTTACGGGACCCACAAACACTCGCTCCGACCTATAAGTATATTACTAATTTTGAAAATATATAATATTCGACAATATAACTGCGTATACTACCCCTAATTCCTTTGACAATGCAGCATATAAATACGTCATCCGAATGTTCGTCGATTGAAAAAAAATAAAAAAATTGAAAACAATAAGAAACAAGAAGGAGAAAAAATATTTGTCACACTCCCACATATTATCCAGAAGATTCGGGTGAAACTATGGGGTATACAATAGATAATATTATCGATAAAATTTTCAAAAAAAAAAAAATCAGCATAAACTAAAATAATATTATCACGGTAATATATATATAGGTCAATCAATTACCTGGACACACGCGGATCTCCGTTATTACTGGGATAATTGAGATGCATGTGTAACGCGTATAACTTCATGCTGCTGTAATCGCGGTATTTCTCCTTCGATTTCAATTATTTGTATATTTTTAACGCTCCACTATAATTGTAACAATTCACTCGCGAATTTATTTCACTTTTTCAATAAAAATTAATTACTCGACACGATTATTTCGTCGACAAAGTTTCGGCATCGATCTTCATGTAACATACTTTTATTTCATTCAATTCCATCAATTTTCTATTTCCGATAAACCGGAAGTCGCTTTGCCGCATAGCGAACGTATACATCGCCATAATGTTTCTCAGACAATTTCGATAAGAAATGTTATAAAAATTTGTAAAAAAAAAACCAACACGCGTACACGAACTTCTCTCACGTCCACTGTATAGGGTGGTAAAAAATTACGCGAATTTTTATACGCCAATATCAGGGAGAATGTTATTTTGGAATAATTAAAAAATCGATCGAATCAGAGAAAGATTATATTATACGTCTCGGACGAATTTTTTTAATATATATATTCCTTCGTTGTTGTTGTTATTTTATTTTTTTTTTCTTTTTTATAATCTTTCGAAAAAAATAAAGATTTCAAAATGACGATGCGGCAGTTACATACATATACATTACAGCTGGAGTAAAAATAGTTGTGATATATTACAAGTTCGATTATAAGTGAAACCGCGCGATTTGTGTACAAACGTGTGATAATTTAATTTTTCTTCGATGTACCAATAGTTCCATGAAATTGATGCAATTCTTTTTGCTCATGTGCAGTAAGTTGATAGCAGCGGTTATCGCAAGTATTGTGAGAACGTCGACTCCGTCGGCGTGTCGTGAGTCATACATGTATATTCGTTGGCGATGCGACGCGGCGCGGTGCAGGAGACACGTAGAGAAATTAGGTATGCAAATGTATCTATAACGTCCTCATCATGTACATCGCGACGACGATAGTCGCCGTAATCGCGCCTCGCTTATTGTATGTACAGTAAACGTATACATAAAACAGCGAAAAACTTCAGCGAAGAACTTCGCCATTTTTCTTACGATTTTTCTAAAATCTCCGTTAGAATCGGAACGAATCATTTCTCCACCCGGACCAGTCGGGATAGCGATTCGAAAATCGGATCGGCGGGGGTCGGTGTAGCCGGGAGGAGGAAATGAAAAAAAAAAATGAAAACGAAAATGAGAATAAAAAAATAACCACGCGCCACCCGCGTGCGTATATTCTGATGTTTTTCGCGTCGGATGCACACGATACGGTTAAATTTCTGTATATTCACTATCAAAAGTATGTAACGCACGCAATATCATGGGGACGCGCCATCGCGCTATATAGTCGCGCGACACCCCGCTACGCGACTCGCGCTTCTCTCTTTCTTTCTCCCCGCGAACGACGAAAGGAGCGCGCACTGCTTTCACGCGTGCGTTGTATAGGTACGTACACGTACACCGAATAAGATCCCGGTGGAACGCGTAGGTACTCGGTAGAAACGCATTGTAGCTAAACGCACGCCGCTGCAGAATCGGTATATTAGCGTATATATCTATTAGCGGACGACTGGCGCACGGGGAAAATTTATTGGTTTTAATGGAAAAAAAAGGGAGAGAACGAAGTAGAAAAAGAAAAAGAAAAATACAAAGAAGAACGGTGAAGAAAACGAAAAGTCGCGAAAATTAAGTTTCTCGCCGCACGCACGCACGATATAATACTCGTTACATCTCCGAGTTACGTAACGTGCGAGTGTACATCGGATCAGAAGCGCGAAAGGTCGGCGAGATATACGCGTCGGAGTTCGTCGACTGCACGCGTACATATGAAAGCGGGAAGCTTTCGATTCTCGCGGGTTTTTCGGACGGCGGAAAAACGGCGGAAGAAAAAATGGGGTATAGTAATAAGCGCGGGCGTTCGGGGTCTTTACGGCCGCGCGCGGATACCGCGAAAAACGCGTCGGGGCCACGTATACATGTAATAAGTAAAACCTGAAATCTCAAAGGAACGGGGGGGGGCTCTCCGCGTCGCGTTTCCCCCGGCCGGTCGAGCGACGCGGTTCACGACGCGGGTTATTGTCTGCAGGGTATCGGGCGGCGCAAAACCAACCCACACGAGCACGCCGCGAAAGAGCTATAGTACAGGAGGTGCACACGCAGATCCAGGGCCGCCGCGCACGTGACATTTGCCTAGCGCAAAATTTTGTGCACCGGTCAATCAGGGGCGGCGGAGGCCCACGCCGTCCCCGGGGCTGGCTTCCCCCCCCCCACCCTAGGGCCGCCGATCTTCAATTTTTCGACGTTCCTCGTACACACGTTACGGTACGTATACCGCACCGCACTCCGCGACGGTTTATTTCCTCCCCGAATTTCGTTCGGGCGCGAGGCGCGACACGAGTCCGCGTCCGTGGCGTCGGAGGGGAAGATACGCGCGGGCGTGAGCTGAGGTGCGGCCGGCGAGGAGCCCTAGGCGGACCCGAGGGTCGGGAGATGCACTTGCAGTTTAAGCCCTCCGAGTGAAACGCGGTAGGTACGGGGCTGCTGTTGCGGATCTTCGCGAATCTCCGTCGCCTTTCGGCGGTTATATTGATCACGCGACTGCACGATATTCGAGAATATGTTGTGAAGACTCTATTCCTCCTCGTGAACGAGCTATAGAATATAATGGCGAACGAACTCCGCGCCAGACCGAGAGGAGGCCGACGACGCCGACGCTTATACCGAATACCGTGTGCCGATGCTGCACCCGACCGAATTTCCTAAGCGTCGTCCTCCTCCTTCGCCCGAGGAACACCACCGCACTCGATTTATCCCCGTTTCTTTGTAACCCCGATCAGACGATTCGTCGATTATACTTATGAGTGGCGTACTTTTTTACCCCCCCCACCACCCCCCCACCGCCACCACCACCCACACCCCGGTTCATACGACTCCTCTGTGTAACCTGATTCGCGCGATTCGAGTGAAACGAATTTGAAAATAAAAATAAATAAATAAATAAATATATGAATATAAGGAGGGAAAATTGCATCCAATAATTCCGATCATCTCGCGCCGTGCGGGAGTTGAAATAAAAGAAAAAAGAAAAAAAAAAAGTGTATCGTATGTACATGTATAGCAGGAGGAGGGAATCCAGACACGGTCGAACGTCTGCTAAGTTTTGCGGAGGCTGCTGCACAGCACGAGAAAAGAGGGGAGAGAAAAAAGCCAAAGAAAATATTATATAGAGAATTCGCTTATTACGGGACGTGAATTAACACGTGGGAAATTCAAAAAAAACTAAAATAACGCAGAGACGTGTAAGGGGCGAAAAAAAAAAAAAAAAAAATCAAATTTTCATTCGCAATCCGCGGTGCGCTGAAGATTGTGGGAAAAATTCTAACCGCATCTAGAATTCGATCGGTGAAAATTCGGCTGTAGCGCGCTAAGCGAACTGCGAGTATATAACGAAGAAACCGAAGAAAGGAAGGAAGGAAGGAAGGAACGAGGAGAAGAGCGGCTGCTGCCGCTGCCGCGTTATGTACGTATAGCCACACGGGATTCTCGATCGGCGGCAGCATCCCTCTCTGCACATATACGCGGTGTCGGGGGGGGAGGAAGTGGCGAGGGGAGAGGGGGGGAGGGGGGGGGGGATTCGGTTGGGCGGCGCGGCGCGGCCTAAGCGGCAGCGACCCGGGGTGAGGGAGGGAGGGAGGGAGGTAGGTAGGGAGGCTCGCGGAGGACCTTGGCCTTTTCGCTTGGCAAAAATAAAACCTGTTGATACGGGTAGTGCAGCGGCAGCGCCTCGTCGCTGCAGCCCGACGGACCGACTGGCCTATAGAAAACACGCCGGCGTAATATACGGGACGACGAAAAATTCAAAATCTCCCTATATATATATATATATATATGTACACATAGATATATACGCATACATATACACCCCGTATCTATATACCGACGGTGCGCGCATCGGCGGCCGTTGCACCGTGGAGAAAATCCGACTTCGTTATTGTGTATACGCGACGAGCTTATTCTTTATTCTCGCACAGCGTGGTTTTCCAAGAAAATGCGAGAAATCGACGAATCGACGAGGAGGGAAGGTTAGGATCGCGGATGGTGGATGGTGGATAATACACCGCGGAGGTCGCGGTGTATTTTCCGCGGCGACGCGTTCCGCTCGGCGGTCCGCTGCAGGAGCAGGGAGGGCCAGGTAACGTCCGGCTCCTCAGCTCGGCCGACTAGACGGACGAGAGACAGAGGAGCGCGGGGTCCCCTCGAGCGGTCCTCCTCGGTATCCCTCCCGCCGCCATCCCCCTGGCTCCCTTGCGCTACCGCCCGACGTCCTCGTTCGGGGCATAACGCGTACGCGGCTTATATGCACGATACGCGCGCGCTACGCTTCGAAGTTCCTCGTAGGGTCCGCGTACGTACGTACGTACGTAGGACACGTCGTGCGGACCCAGCTGACGCTCGAACGAGAGGAGGTGAGGAAGAAAGAGGCGCGAGGAGCGGAGGATGAGGAAAAAGAAAGAAAAAAAAACCACAAATAGGAGCGCGAGTTTTACGGGTGTGCGAAACGGAGGGATAGCGTGCGCGCGCGACGTACCCCTACGTTGTGTCGTCGCGTCACTCACACACACCGACACTGCACGTTCCTCCTATACGTATACAATGGAGGGAAGCCTTGGCCCAGAGGCCTACCGCAATATCGCAGACGACGGTATAGAGACGAACGCGACATGGTTACCACCTATATATATATATATATATAGGTGTAGTTTATAACTACAGGGCATATTGTACGAGAGCCGCTGTAACGCGCTCCTTCTTTTAGGCCTCGGTGACGACACGTCTGCTCCGTACGTGTATCGCCTCTCCCTCCCCCCCCCCCCCCTCCCCCCCACCGGGTGTCCGTAACGCGCTCCGAGGGTGCTGCTCGCTGCTCCTCGCGAGCTAAATATCCCCCCCGTTCCACCGACGCCGAGGCGTTGCGATTGTGCATAACATCCGCACGACGGACCGGATTGTTCATCTCGACGGGAAGAATATTGGGGACTTTCGTTTAGAATTTTCGTTCGAACCGCCGCCGCGTATATCTGCTCTTCCTGCACGGTGAACGCAGGGGAGATGAGTGTCGATGATTAAAAGAGCATTTGTTTCAATGAATCAACCGGCGCGTTAATCGGTCGGGTTTTATTCGCGCTTTGTTTCGCGTGTGCGCGCGTATGTACGTAGAGACCGCAAAGCGAGGAATATGAACCTCGGAGAGAGAGAGAGAGAGAGAGAGAGAGAGAGAGAGAGAGAGAGGGAAGAACAATACCATATTTATATGGGCAATAACGTTACCTAATTGTATACACGCGCGGTAAACCGTGCACAGAAGTATACAGAGTATACGCAGAGAAAGAAAACGGATGAAAAAAGCTGAGTGGAAAGAAGAAAGCGACGACAACAAACGATCATATGATTTTGGACAAATATAACCCGGAGTCATTTCAGACACGTGCTCAATAGAGTTTCTAAAGAATTTTATATACATATATATATATATCTAGCGAAGACGAATATATACATATATACATATGTATATACACGTGTGATATTTAATTTTCGCAATATAAAACTGACCTAACAATACTAATTTTGCACAAGGCGAACACTCTGCAGGCGTCGTTATTGTAGTGGCGGTTGTATTGCGCGGAGCTGCTTATAGTAGGCCTAAAATTCAACGACGTGATAAGTGGGGATCGCGGCGCGCGGCTCCGCGTTACAATCGCTGCATCGGGACGTTAAAAATGAAATTCACAAAAACGCGAGCGGTACACGAATAGGGGAAAAATTTCGAACAACCAAATCCGCGTTCCGATCGAGTTTGAATATTTTGTAAAATTTCCGTAAGCGCAACGCGTGCCTCAATAATTACGGACGTTAATAACGCGCATAATCGACCAAGACATTGGAAAACATAAGGGTAAAAAACAGACGAAATGGAGCCACGTATCGTTCAAGTATCCGCTAATCGTTCCCCTTTTCTATCTCCTTTTTTTACCCTATAGACAGAAAAAAGATAATTTGCGTGGGACATGAATCCGTATATAATATATAGAAACATGTACATGCGCTTATTGTATGTTATTAAAGCCTATAATTCACAGCGTGGCCTGCGTAGTGAAATTTTGCACGCGTGTCAAAAGAGACACCACACACGTATATATGCCGACATAATGATACTCCACGTATAGATATAGGTACACGCGAGTTATATATGCGTATATGTATATATATGAGAAATTAAAAACTCGCGCGGGAACGATTCGGCAGATTTTTAATTCATAATAATCATAAACGTATCACGTGTACGTACACGTTATATGTATACACACATGCGGTATATATATACTATACATCCGCAGCTATACGTATAGCCTGCAACGAGCGTGTAACTATACATATGTATCTATACACAATGTGCACATACAATATATATATATACGCGATATATATACACATATATGCGTAATATTGATTTTTAACGACACCCAAGACTCTGACGAGATACATACATATGTATTTATCCACATATGTTATACACGTACGTTGGTAGATACCTACTTATGTATTAACTAAATGATGATCACATTATAAGCAGTGCCAATGTCTGCCACGGGATAACGCGAATTATGAATTACGTATATATATATATATACACGTCATACCGTCCCCGCATAAGTAATCATAATTGGAACGACACGTATATGTATAAATGGTGATACGACTGCAGAACCAACTATATATATGTATTTCGTACGTACGTACACAAAATACACGTACACCACGTCTACATACACATATCTAATGTACACTGACGTATATATATATGTATATAACGAAAAAACTGTTTTACGTATATATATAACAGTTTTTTCGTTTTGTTCTGCATCATTATTTGTTATTATTATTATTATTATTTTTCGCCTCATTTCTCATCTAATTCGCATCGCTGATTATCAAGTAAATGGTATTTATCTTCGTACGTTTGTTTGTTAGTTTTTTTTAGCATTTTGTATCTGTTTTTTTTTTCTCGTCAACAGAATTGTTTTTATTCGAATCAAGTTTCGGTACGTTATATACGTGCACGTGCCGTAGCTATACGTTGTATTTTCTCTTTCTTTTTTCGTCGAGCTTGGCCCAAAAAGTTTGACGGTTGATAGAGACATCGTCAGAAATCAGGAGGTACATAATGGCGGAGGAAAAAAAAAAAGTGAGAAAAAACGGTTAATTGGAGGATAAGATTTTTCATACGTGTACTATACACGGCTATAGTTTGATCGAATATACACGTATATCCATTCAATTTTTTTCGGCACTACGTTAAAACGGGGCGTGCGCACGTAAAAGAGAAACGTACAGCGTGCAGCAGGGCTGCATAAGATATTGCACTGTGCAGAGCTGCACGGGGCACACGCGTACACCGATGCACGAGGAAAGTGGTTTTAAAATGGCGGCCATAAGCGAGCTGCCGAGTTTTCATTCTATGTACATCGAAAATCTATATATATGTATATATAGATTTTCGTGCGGCGGTGCCTGTACTCTACGGTATTCGTTCATTTATTAATGACAAATAATTATTTTTTTGTAGATATTCAATGAGTAACGAATTTTTCGAGGCCTGCGACAGAATATCTCATTTTTCGTATACGCAACGGATTCGTCATTTTCCTATTTGCTTCTTGTTTTTTTTTTCTTTTTTAAACACTCGAAACGTACTGTACGTACAATAATGGATAGTAAAAGAAAAAAAAAATGGAAAAAACAAATTGAAATGAAAAAAAGATAGACAAAAAGTGAGAAAACTAGCAAAGAGACATCAAAATTTCTGAGCTCGATTTTCTGAATCTTATTATTTGCGGTGCCGACTTTGTGTGTATATATATATATACATAATATAGTATGATATTCGCATAGATACTTATATATACCTATATAGAAGGTTGAACGTTAGTTATGATAGTAAAGCAGAAAATATTCTTTGACCAGCAAACGGTTGTATAGCGGACTCGCAGGAACATGTTAGATAGGTATTTATAAAACTAGGAATAAACTAGCCAGCTACTTAGGCTAGAATTAGTGAAACCACATGGATCGGTTCGTAGAAAAAAAATGAAAATGGAATAATCACATATCTGCAGTTATTAGCAAAATCTTTGGCGTTTTGAGAAATTATAAACATACGCAACGATCGTCCGCCATTGTGATATGATTCTTCGGAGAACAAAAGAGAGAAGATAAAAACGAAATGTGTGGCTAGGCCTGTAAAGTAAGACCGACTAGGATAGAACTAAATCAACTCTGCGAAGAAAAGAACGAGTGCGCGTTGTAATTAATTTTCACATTAATTATCAGCAATGAGTTTCATTTCATTTCGATAAGCAGCAGCACCGACAAAAGCCAGAAGCAGCGTTATACGTCGGCTTAAAAGTGTTCGCAATTAAGTTGTATATAGATTATAAAAAACAAATTTTTCCCCCAACACCCATCCAAATTACACCGTATCAAAATAAGAACGAAATTTCACCATTTGCTAAATAAGGTATATTGTATAGTTCCGCATAACATTTAGTCACGTTGATAGCAAATCTTTCGTTGTTATGGAATATCGCCACGTGACAACGTAAAGTTATACGTTGAACGAAGAAAAATTTCACCGAGTATATTTTCTCCCCGTAACGATCATCGTCGTGGCGTTACATGTATATACGTACACTACGCAAGATATTATTCGCGTGGCACTCGGTTGGTCGGAGACGACGTACAGAGGAGCTCCTCCACCGACACGCGTTGGAATTTGATTATAAAATTTCTTTTTTTTTTTTCTCTCCTTCTCCTTCTCCTTATTTTTATTTTTCTCTCACTTTCGGCAAATCGAGGCCCGATGCTCTCTCGCGTGGTTTTTAGGCCCCCAACGATCCTACTGCAGTTCCCACGCGTTTCCTATACAAATTCGCATTCCTGTTACAATCGTTCGTAAAAATCATGGGAGCTCAAATCGCGATTCACTTATTCCAACGGGGATGCGACAGCCGAGCGATGAAAAATCAACCGTCGATTATCAACGATCGAATTTCAGCTGCGGTCGATCGATCGCGGTACGGAGTGCGAAAATTACGAACAACGTGAAATATCCCAAAGGGATAAAAAGGCGAAAAGTAACGTACATGTATGTGCATGGATCAAATAGAACATGTTAATAATAGAATCGCCGGAATGTGTTGAAATAAATGTTGTTGGTTTTTTTTTTTTTTGTTTTTTTTCGTTTACCTCTTTAGAAAAACGCCGATGATCTCTGTTCGAAGACCGTTGAGGTGACAGCGTAAGTTGACGATGCAGTATGTACGCCGTTTATATACCATGCGTGTGTCTCTATATATATATATATATATAAATGTATATATATGTATATATATATGTATATCTGATTGCGATTTGCGATTGTGAAGAGTAGAGTAGAGAAGAGAAGAGAAGAGAAGAGAAGAATCCTTGTCCCAGACTCCAGCCTGCAGAGAGCCAGAGAGCCAGCGGAATCGCCAGTCTGCGTAGCGATCGAGGAGAGGATATCCTATATCTATGGTTGGTTCGCAGGTCGCCGCTCCCTGAGAGATCAGTGCCCTCGTCGTCGGTAGCCCAGACCTCTCTTCGTTCTTGGTTTGTGGAGAAAATAAAATAAAATGAGGAGAGAGAGAATAAAAATAATAGTAATAGAAATAATAATGATAACAATAAGGAGAAAAATAGAGGAGAGAAATATATCACATATACATACACACATACGTGTATATATACATATACGCACACACACATGTATATATACATATATACCTAGATTTATATTTATATTTAAATAAACTGAAATAAAAATAATTATTCTCCTTCGGCACTGTGCGACTATATACATGAGGTGTTCGAATACCGGCGAACGACCACGGACAAAAACGGTCTTTGACCAAACGATTATATCGTAATGCGAATAATTGATTGCTATAATAAATAAATAAATAAATAAATAAACAAATAAACAAATAAACGAACGAGTTACCGAAAAATACCGGACGAAGATAAAAATTACCTTATTTTTTGCGCTCCTAAGTATTTCATTTTCTTACTCTTTCCGCGGTATATTTATTTTATTCAGTTATTTATTTAATTTTTTTTTTTTTTTTTTTTTTCTTTTTTTTTTCACCCTGCCCCGCTCAGTTACCGTATTCAAGCGGTGTTTAAAAAATTATTTAACAAACAACACGTACGATATTCCTCCCTTTAAACAGTACTCTGTATTTCCGGCGTACGGACCACTCGGCAACAGAGCTTATAAGAGCAGCAGCAGCAAGCAGCAGCACGCGAACTGGCAAAAAATACGGCACACAACGAAACGGGTATCTCTCTCTCTTTCTATTTTTTTTTTTTTTTTTACCGTCTCTCTTTTTCTCCTCCCCTCTCACTCTCTCTCTTTTTCTCTTTTTTTTCTGATTTTTCTCTCCTTCTACGATCGGCGAGAATCCGTTTGGATGAAAAATTTTATCTCGTCAAGTTCGCGAAGATAGATGATTTTTTTTGCCCGTATAGGAATTGATTTTTCGAAATGTGCACGTAGCCGGTACGCGGGGTATAAATTGAATTGTTTATTCATGGAAAAGTGGATTCGAGGGTTATTAATTCGATCGTCGTACGATAATTAATCACAAATAACGCGAACATTTTTTCGCGGGAGGTGTAATCGCAGACGGCCGACGTCGGCCGGCGAACCGAACGACACTCGCGAAATCTCACTCCAACTGAAATACTAACACCGACGCACAAAGAAAAAATGCCGCACGCGACGTGTGCCGAGTTCCTCTGTGTTCTGCTGCTGTAATAACCGCTGCTGCTGCTGCTCTCGTTGCCGGTGCTGCTGTCGCCGCTGGTTCCTGGTGCTGATAGGGACTAAGTCGCCATCTGGATGCCCGACGAAGGACTTAAAATTCGCGAACTATGCGCGATTTCGCTAATACAACCGTCAGACGCGCGATCTTCGGAAGCCGATGCCTCGCGGTGCGTTTGACTATTATTATTTGTTTCCCCCCTCGATTTTTCTACATTTTACAACGGTTTTTTTCGAAAACGTTACACGCGATTATACCGGCGATATAATATCGGTTTGTCCGAATCGTCGTTGGGCGAGGATCTCGTTCGATTTCTTTCAACTATTCGTTGGACACAGTGACGTAATCCTGACCACGTGTTATATCCTAGGCGGATCTATTATGGCTGTGGTACGTAAAATTTTGCACGTTTTTTTTTTCTCTCTTTTTTTTTTTTATTTCGGTTTTATCCGACGCGATCGATCTCGTTTTATACACGTTTTAATAAATAGGCGTGATCGTTAAACGGACACGCGCGATATAATAATGGTATATATATATATATATATATATATTTTACAATTCGATTATTTTCTCAGCGAATTGTCGTCAATTGTAATTATATTATATCATACCCGTGCATGTAAGTTCACTTGTTTTATGAAATCGACAGACACTACGTACACATGGACCATGCGATTTTTATGCACCTCAATTGAACCGTTCCAATTGTTACGATACCCGCGAAACGATATAGATATTATTAGCCGTAAGGAAATATAAATCGACATGTGAACCCGACGCCTGATCGATAAGAACTATCGTTACTACATACATGTTCGCTAAATATAACACGAGGCGATAGAAAAAGCGACTCGCGACTTCCGCTTTATTTTGACTAATTTCGATCGCTTACAAATTTTCGGTCGGCTAGGGGGGGAAGGAAAGGAAGGAAGAAGAGAAAGAAAAAAAATCATAATTAATTCGTCATTTACCGTCGAACGACGCGAGTCCGATGATATTGAAACTCGATACACGTAGACGAGTTGTGAATTTTTTTATCGCAATATCGATCGGGGGATGTACGCAAAATTCGTTACGAGTCATAATTCCCTTCGAGAACGCCATAGCTGCGAAATAATGCCGCCCATTTTCCGACCCTACGGGAATTTTCCTCCCCGAGTTTCCCCGCCTCCATTTCGGCCTCTCCGTTATGGCTGCTCGGGTCCTCGTAGAGTTTAGTACAGTATAAGATGTTCGAACACGTTCCTCTACGCGTTAGTTTCGATTCTCGATTATATTCGTTATTATGTATACATACATACACGCACATAAGCAACGGTGGATATCTCAATGGAAGAATTTTCTACGCAGATTATTTCGAACGGTAGAATCCTTGCGCGTGTCATTATACCGAATGAAATGGAAACTTTTAACGTCAGAAAGTATTGAATCGGTATTATTTACGGAATATCGCAGCCGGTCGAGCCGTTGTTCGGCGTTAAGTTTTCATTTTATCGAAAACAATCTTAGAGGTAAAGGACAAAGCAGATTCGAAGGCAGCCGTGTTGATATTCTCCGAGTTCATGTTTGCGTTGCAAATTCGATCGAAGCCCCGCTTCGTTAAACTCCTCTGAATAACAGACAACAATGTTTGAAATAACCGTTACAAAGAGCGTGAAGAGTGACAATGGGTTACATAAATTGCGGTAACTTTGTTGTTGGACGACGGTATCAATTTCCGCGGGCCGTCTAACAAACGATTTCTCTGTCTATTCGGGTATTCGACCGGAAGAAATTAGACAGATTCATTGTACAAACGATTTCGCTGAAGTGAATGGACGTTCGAAAAAATTCACCCGAATCCCCGACGAAGTACAAAAGAACAGAACTTCAACAAGAAATGAACGAACATTGTGCCGATAGCTTTCCACGTTTCCATGGTAAATAATTGCGTGGATACACACAGCCGCCGCATCACCGCTACCTCGTCCTCGTAGAACTTCGTCGAGTTAAAATCTAGTACAACTCGGCAATTGGTCTCCGTATATTGTTTGACAAACTAATAGGTAAACAATAATATTACCTATTTCTTATTGTACACGAATAACTATGTATACCTACGGTGCACGTATGTTCTCATTCACGTCGGTTGAATATTCCGCGTACGACCGATGATCGGTTATGGGATGCCGAACGCTCGTTTTTTCTTTCTTTCTTTTTTTTCTTTTCTTTTTTTTACTTCTTCAAAAATACGTAATTTCATCGTGGGTATAGATGTTTTGTAAACTAGTGCCGATATTACGGATCGACGTACATATGTGAAAATAAATTTCTCATAAATTCAACAAATCAAACACACGTACAATGAAAATTGACGGTAATTTTTACATCACGTACTCGACCGCACGTTGAAAGTCAATTTTAAAAACGATCTCACGATTTCCACGGCTCCGCGTATCCGAAGAATAAAGAAAAATAATAAAAAAAAATTATACGGTGTAATTCTTCTACGATTATTCTTCCGTTTTATCCATGAACCTCCTCTCTTTATTTGCGTAAACTTTTGTTAGCTTTATTCGTGATTAATAATGTATAATAATATATATTATATCAATAAATATCGTATATATATTAATGTTTTATTCCATCATCATCATCATCATCATCATCATCATCATTATTACTATTATTATTATTTTTCATATCTGTTTCCATCGATTAATTAAATAAATAACTCTTGACTGTGATAATTAAACAAAATATTTTACAAAAGTAAATAGATAGCTGCGTAAGTAGCTATATGTGAGTGTTTGGTGAAAATGAGGGTAAGGGGGGACAGAAGCGCTATGTCGTCTGTTTTAAGAGCAACTTGCACAGAGATACCGGCTAGAGAGGTAGGCAATCGAATAAGTGCGTAAATTTTCTAAATATAGTTTTAAAATGCGTGACACGTTTTGAAGAAAATTAGGAGATCTGACGAATCGTTGAAATAAATGAAATATAACTTACGGCGAAGCGTCGTTTCGTCCCATTGACAAAATAGAAAGTTTCAAGGAACGCAAACGACACTTCCGGATTCGAAAATTGCAAGCAAATATAGTAGTAGCTCCAGTTCGAGTTTGTGACGCTATTCGAAGATCTCGAAATCATTCTACTACGTTTACGTATAAAGAAGCTTTTTTCTCCGATTTTCAATGACAAAAGGGTCGAGCGAATAATAAATACGGGCCTTACCAAAGTTTTTTCGTAAAATAAACATACTATCAATATGATGAAAAACATGCGCGATTCTAGCCGATGTTCAGAGTCACTTTTAAAACCCAACGATCAAAGGGTATCTATCGGTGGTTAAGTTGAGGTACTTTGAATGAGAGGCAAGATGGTTCTAGGCGTAGCGTAGTGTTACAAATTAGAACTATGCGGTTGTTGTTCGTAGAATAAAACGTATCCCTCGCTGGAGACGACCGATCTCGCCGCGATCGTCGATACTCTGCTGTCGTTGTACTCGTGCCACTCGCCCGAGTAGGGATGTTTACAGTAGGCGGTGTAATGACCGGAGTAAGTAGTCCCCGAGTGATTCGCTACTCCGTACAAGTTGTAGGTACAACCGGCAACTCTGGGAGCGGAAAAGGCACCCAAGTCCAAACCGGTTAGCGGGAAATCGACCAATGTGTTCAGTTTACCCCGAAAACGTTCCATGGGGGAGAAGCGCTTGAGATCTGGTGATAGATGATATATAGGTTCAGGAAAATCGCACGATCTGTGTGACCTGTGGACGATCGGGGAAGCCGTACAAATATTGTTCAAAGGCTTTCCCGTGAAAACGGAATTACGTAACCGGTGGACGGGTGTTGCGCGATACGTGATCCGGGAAACCCCGAATCGGCCGATTGTAAAAACGAACGTTGTAAAGCAGAAATATATATACATCTCGAACGCCGAAATCCGATTGGAAAGGATACGTATTACCAAAATCTTTGGAAATTTCTGGATGCTGAAACTCTTGGTGCATTTTCTTCTCATTTGACATTTGGAACAGGTCGGCTTCTCGTCCCCGTCCATTATCTCCTCTCTCGTGAAGTGTTCCAGGCACTGATTGAGCTTCACCGTTCCGCTCCTCGTCGGTATCGGCAAACTCAAATCCCAGAAGGGATCCAGGGTAACCGAAACGTGACCGCAAGACGTACAGTGCAACGACGATCTCAATTGACCAACGAAAACATCGACGATAGTACTGTCCTCGTTTCTCAGATACCGCTTCCAACTTTCAGCTGCCTTCTGGCTATCCCTGAATCGAGAAAATTGTGAAAAAAAATTGATCAGCTATCGCTTCGGCGTCAATTCATCACTTGTCGTTTCTAAAAACTTTGCAAGCTCGATGCGAGGGCAAGACTCACGAGTAATGGTCGGGTATGTCGGTGTGTATGGGTTGTGGTTTGACGATAACCCTGTTGACATCTTCGTGGAGGCCCTCGAGCAAGTACCTCAGGAATTCCTGGGCGTCCTGTTGACTGTAGCCCATGAAACGTGGTGCGAATCTCTGGATTTGAGACTTTAGGGAGGCGGTGTTGACCACGTGGTCCCCGCCGACCTCCCAAAGTTCTTGAATGACTTGAGAGAAGGCCTTTATGAGGGCACCTTTCATGCTCGAAGTCGTCGTGTTGATGTCAGCTAGATACTGCTCGTTTACCAAATACTCCAGCAGGGGTCTCGTGTTGCTCAGACATTGGATCACGCTGTTCATAAAACACTGAAATACAGTCATTGATATACGCTCATAGTATTTTTATCACCTCGCGACACGCACGCCATGCGACAAATTCGTCTTTCTATTCGGTATCATGCGTTAGCTCGGAATATCGACTCATTGATTCCAAATAAAGGAATATAATACTGACTGTGTTTCCAATGTTTCTGAGCCCGTTCAATCCACATCGTTCGTCTCTAGGTGTCTGCAACCGGTTGCGTGGGGCCCGGATCGTTGGACTTCCTTCCTGCAAATGAAATAAATTTGAGAAAAAATTAAGCGAGTGAAGAACCCCCCGCGATTGAGTGTTGTTCCACTCTCGTCCATTGACATTGACAAGAGTGTAAACCCCGTTCGTCATTTTCAGTTTTCAGTTCGGTGAAAAAAAAAAAAAAACAAAGTTTGTAAAGCCAATCCGACTTGCTCGGATCGTTTCGAGGTACGTACGTCGAGGGGATATGGAGGGTGGTAACGCACCATGTTTTCGTTACTGCGTAAGCGGTATAGTGTCGAAAGCGTGATTAATCTATAATTGGTGATAAAAAAATTGCATACCTGCTGCTACGAAAGGAACTTCTTGAAAGACGACTCGTTTCGTAACATTTAAATTTCAAAGATATTGATGTCAAAACAAAAGGGCTAAATTTGCGGATTATATACAGCTATAATTTTCACTTTTTCACGAAGGTTTCAAATTCCCATGCGGAGAGTTACCTACATGCAGTACGGTATTATAGGTAGGTGCGAAGCGCACCAGAAGCAAGAAAGCGAAGCCTTCGTAGTTGCGACCACGTTCTTGGTAGGATTCTTCAATTTTATGAAAAGGATTAGCTGCGGGGCTGCCGGTTGAGTTGATATAAAAATAAATAAAAAAAAAAAAGAAAATAATAAAAACCCTTTCCACCCACGCGCACCGAGTAAACGGGGTTCTTTCAACTTCGGTAAAAAAATCAAATCTCCACCCCCCGTCGAGTTTCCGCAAATTACGCAAAAATCAAAAGAACGAATTAAACGTGATTTGCGGGATCGCGCGAAAAAAGTTTGCCAGTAAACCCTAGTAGTTATCCCTACGGACTTACCTTCGCTTTGCGGGCGTTTAAAAAATGCCGGTCAGCGTTGTCGTCGGCACGTGTTGGGGTCGTAGCGACCCGAATACCGTCGTAATTAGATCTTACGTAATTGCAGTGGTCGGGAGGACGGGCGGCCGCGGAACGGGCGACAATGATATTTTCGCTAATATCGAGGGGCGTCGCGACGCCAAGCGCGAAAGCATAACCGACGCCAAGTAACGTGGCGGTCCAAACGCACCACAGACCCCAACCCACCAGTTGTGCGTAAGCCACTTTCGAAGGGTTCCGGATCGATCGACGCCGAATGATCTATTTAAATTTCGCTCGATATCCGCTTTCGAAATAAAACTAAGGGATGCGAAATCAAACGCTAGCCCCTCCCCTCCCCTCGGCGAGGAAAATGAATTCAACTACTCCTCTTCCCCCGCAGACGGAACGCCGAGTTTAATGCTTCGCTCAGCTGCGAGAGACTTACACACCTGACTCACACGTTTATAGTATAGGTATGCAACTACGGTGTAGAAATAGGAACCGGGCGCGGGGATCGAAAAATAAATGATAAAAATCAAAGGCACGCCACTCTACCGTACACACAAGCTCACGATTCATCCGACGCTACGACCAACTAACGAACGAACCACCAAGGAACGGACTCGCGTTCGGCTTAAAGTCTCGACTTCAACGACCAGCGGCGAAGTATACGGTCTATTAATAATTTGTACCACTTGACGGCAAGACTCCGCGACGTTCCGAGCGCGGAGTCTCTAGAACTCGCTCTACAAAATTCCTCTCGCTCTCGAAATTCAAATTTTTCACCGCTTAACATCGATCGTATATTCACCTACATCTCGACGTCGATCGAGCCCCTCTTTTCTATTTCATTGCCAGTCACTAATTTTTCTTCCTATTTTCGGTCTACCGTCGCTACACCAGCGACACCCCCCCAACCCCCCCCCCCCCCCCCCCCATTGAACGCGCGCGGAGTCACCGGAGAAACGTGTACGGAAAAAAAAAAAAAAAAAAAATAACGTGGAAAACAAAAAATCGATCATCGGTTGTAAAAATAGGGAAAAAATTGGCAATTGGAATTTCTCATCGACGCAAAAAAGGTCGCCCTTTATCGCGAAGGTGACATCAATTTTTCACCACTCGACGCCCCGCTTCGACTCTCTAGTTATCGAATGGCAGGTTCCCACGCCGCTGGTATTCCGCTATACTTGACCCAGTGCAGGGGCGAGTTCCGAGCCCCGTCCTTCCGTCAGTTACGGTTTAAAAGTGGATGTACGTACGTACGTACCGGGTGTAGTTTCTGTAACACGAATGTGCAAGTTCCCTCGTATACGGCGGTGCACCTATACATAGGGTATACCGGTAGCCGTGTCTATATCTGTCCGGTACGTAAAATCGGTTGGCGCGAGCTGCAGCGGTCTAAAAGCTGTAGGACAAATACCGTTCCGATAGTCTACTGTTCTAGTAATCTACTATTCTTCTTAACTCCGATGAATCGTATACGCAATTCGAAGTTTATTCACAAAATAAATCATCTGCACCGTTCACGATTCAAGTGAATTTGAATAAATACCGGGAGTTAAAAGTTCATCGAACGAACGATTATAAGAATTATTATTATTTAAAATAGAATCGGATCGGGCCGTTATTGTTTCGTGATATCTCGGGGAATATATATGTATGTGGGTGTATAGAGAAGAAGGGAAATAAACCATTCGATCAAAACCCGTACCAACCTTAGCTCGTTGAACCGAAGCGATCGGGGAACCTCGGAGATTTTAGTTAGTTAAGAATACACTTTGTATTATAAATACCTGAAACTGTTCAAGCTGTATCGTTACACCGAACTGTACGAAGATTCCGTTGATACGCGCGGAACGGAACGACGATGAATCGCGGGGGCGTTCGGATGACGACAACAATTCGACGAAATTTTTGGCCCATACTGGCACGGTACAACGTATAACGAAATTTATTTTCGACACATTTTCTTCGTGGTTTTCTTTCGTCTCTAATTGCGTTGTATCGTTTGCTTCAACCTTTCTATTTGTCTACAATGCGTCCATTTCACAATGGCAACGAAATGGAGAAGAGAAAAAAGTGGAAAGGAAGATAAAGAAGAAAATATTTACTCACGATTTGATCGGTGATACCGCGATAGATGTTTTGATGCGCCGTCGCCGATTGAGACGTGTTTCCAAGTCCGTTCGAAGAACCGTTACTAGTACTTCCGTTTCCGGTATAAGTATCACCCCTTCTCGAGGTCGAAGGTAGCGTGGTATCGGTATTGTCTCCGGTCTGATTACCGCCAGGTCGCGAGACGACTCCCTTATTTCTCAGGGTCGAATGAACACCGCCGGAAGTCAAGTCCAGGGAATTGAAAGAGTTGTCGGAAACCGTAGGCAACGGAAGCGGCGGATTAACGTCGCCGTGGTTATTTAAAATGGCCGAATTTTTATCACCGACGTTATCGACGTCCCCGTTAAACGAATCTCGTACGGTCGAGTGACTTTCAGCGAAATTATCGGTAGCGGCGGGAATCCGATCGTCCGCGTCGTTTTGGTCCTTCGAACGATCGGCGTCGATCCCGTCGGAAACGGCGTCGACGTCGGTCCCGCTACCCTCGTTACTCGAGTTCAAATTGTTGTTCGACAGTTCGATGTTAGTGAACAATAAGTTACTGTTATTGGCGGTAGAAATTTTAGTGAAACCAGAAACCGTGTTATTTACGCACACAACGGAGTCAGAGTTATTGGAGGGTGTTACGGACGAGGCGTCGTTCCTGAACAACGTTGAATTGACACCGGATCGGCAAGTGAAAATTCCAGCGTCATATTCAGGTGGGCAGTCGTTCAGGTTCGAATTGGTCCGGGCGGAGGAGGCGGCTGCTTCGTCGTCGTCGTCGTCGTCGTCGTCGTCGTCGTTCTCGTTATCGTCAACCCCGTAATAGCGTTCGTAAAATAATTCCTCGTTTTGAGGCCTGTTGTCGTCGTCGTCGTTGTTATCCCTATCGTTACTGTTATTGTTATCGTCGTTCCCGTCCCCCTTGAGGCGAAGGAGATGGAGCCGCGTTACCTCCGTGGCCACGCCGCTCTCCGGCTGCAGCGCGGCATGGCTGTTGATCTGCAGCGTGTTTAACGGCGATCTTCTCGTCGCCCTCGGAGGTCGTCCCTGGACCGCGTTGCTCGTCGTCGACGACTCGCCGGAGGCGTTGTCCCTCGCGAATGCGGTGGAAATAGACGTCGGCAGTTTGGCCGCGTTCGCCGAGTTACCACCGAATATCGCGGTAGAATTTCCGCCGCTCGGCGAACCTCCGTAACCGTTGTAACTCAGGGGCGACGACGACGACGATGCTGATGCTGCTGCCGCTGCCGCTGCCGCTGCCGCCGCGGCGTGACGTTCATTACTCGCAATGATATTTGGCACGTACTTTGCCGGCGAATATTTAGCGATAATGTC
The DNA here is from genome assembly GCF_917208135.1 of Athalia rosae. Classification (NCBI taxonomy): domain Eukaryota; kingdom Metazoa; phylum Arthropoda; class Insecta; order Hymenoptera; family Athaliidae; genus Athalia; species Athalia rosae. Next base: position 15,337,704 of record NC_064026.1, read on the forward strand.
CGCCGCCGAGGTCACCGAACTACCGACGATATCGCGGGACTCGCTGCGGTCCCTCGACGACGACGTCGAATATCTGCCGCCGCCTACGCTGCTGCCCCCGCCGATTCCGCTGCTGCCGCCGCAAACCGCGTCCGAGAACGACGATGCGGACGAGACTGACGACGACCTGCGAATAAAACGGAGTGCGCTTCAGAATATCGTTGCACAACCCGCGGTGACAGCTGCTCCGCTGCCGCTCTCGACCGAACGGATTTCAACGCACGCCCGCAGGCCAGATATCGGCGATGCCGCGGCTCGCGGGCCGATGGCCAAGGGCTCCCCGCGAGATGGCCGTCCGTTTATTGCGTAACGTGCGATTCGCGACCAACGTCGGAACTCGCGAAGGATAAATTGAAAAGGGAAAACAAACGATCGGTTCACTTAAATATACATATATTATACGTATAGCGCGAATAGCGAAGAACGCTGCACAAAGTCGAACGAATTTTGAATAATTATAAAAGAGGAAATAAGTGGTGAACTTTTATTCGAGATAGAAAGCGCAGGTGTGGCACGCTATAACTAGCTATAACAATAATCTAGATCGACGCGGGGTGATGGCTCATCAAAGTTTACTGTACCCGAAACTAATGCAACATTATATAAGTTCTCAGCTGGCACACAAATCTAATATATATACTATACCCGGTACGGTGTATTACGTTGAAATTTATACGACCCTGTAATAAATAAATACAAACGAGTGAAGGAGACTCGCAATCTGCAGAATTTTTTCTCCGTAAAAAAAAAAAGACCCGTTAGAAATAAATGTCGCAAAATAGTGCAAGTTTCAATTTTTGCAACCCAAACGCTATACAATATCGCGGATATCAATCTCTGTCGGACCAACCGATACGGTTGCCAAATATTTTCAAACCGGAAGATGAAAAATTTACAAGGATTCAACGGCCCTGCTGCTGAAAATGCTCGGGAAAATTTTATACAAATTGCAAAAAATCAGGAATCTATCGGTGCAAAAATTTTCTACACGTCATACATTATAGAAGCACATTTTTATATTGAAAAGGACTGAAAACTCGTCCCACCTCCCTTTTTTTTTTCCTGTATTTTTATATATAGGTACTTTCTCGATTGGTACATAGGTATACATGTACACTGTACGCATGCATGCGGTATGAAAAGATCTATATGTAGGTATATATGTATATCGAACGAAACGGCTGTTTATCTAATCACAACGGATTCAATGAACTTAGAAATATTATAATGGAGATAGAGCACGCCCCGACTCACCGAGAGACATCGATTATATCGTTTAATATGAAAAAGCCTCGCGTGAGCCTCGTGACCTAAATTTAACAAGCCCGCCCAAATTCACGTAACGCATGTACTACACGCGAGAAAGACAGTCAAATTTCATCTTCGTCCGTACCTAATTGTAAGACGAAATTTGCGCACACTCAACGTCGTATACGCGTCGAGTAGTTCGATACATAGGCAAAGATCCTCTAACGATCGATCGACCGGACGTTATTATAACTCGCTCATTCCATAGTAGGTATAGCGTACATTTTTATCATCTCCGTTTTCCCCCCGCTGCATCGACTCGAACGAACTCGCGCTCGATACCCCGTGATCGACGGATACTTATATACCGCGATACAATTTCCAAGGTGACAAAAGGTGATATAAGGGTACGGAGATACGCGTTCCGAAAAATATGTATATCAATTTCCGGGTCAGGGACGACGCGCGAATACAACTTGTGAAAATAATTCAAATCGCTTGTTCGAGGTGGACTGATGTAATCTCGAGATGCGAGAATCGCGAGCCCTTGACGACTGACGATCGCAGAGTGTTTATTCCATCACCTCCTCAAGGCCACGCTCCTAACTCATAATTCCCGCGGCGGCTCTTCGTCTTCGTAGTCTTCGTTTATTATCTGTCAGGCTGCACTCGTAGGTACAATAGAAAGAATCGTGTCGCGTCTTCCGGGACAGAGAAATTATAAAATTCTAATCCTGTGAGAAACAAAATACGGAGACAAGTCAATGAATCCCGTCGCTTACCTAGCGGGCGAGTAGAATCGTTGATAGTCCGACGACGAGTAGCTTGATCTGTGCGATCTGTACCCGGAGGAGGAGGAAGAGGAGGCGGAGCCGGAGCCGGAGCTGTAGTAACCGGACGATCGATCGAAGGAACCGGACGCCGACGATCTGTAGGACGACAGTTTGGTCGTGGTACTTCCTGAAACACCGGAACTCGTGCTACCGGTACTCCCGCTGGAATATCGGCTGTTGGGTGACAGGGATGTGGGCATTGCGCTGGTGCTGTACGAAACCGCTACCGCCCCGGCGTGCCCCCCTCGATGGTACGCCATCGCTCCTGATGAAAGGTCAAAAAGAAATTCAGTCGGTTACAGGTACCTGTGTGATGAAAAACTGAATAAAATAAAACGATGTGTAGCAGGCGGTAGCTGCCCAAGTTCGGAACACGTGTGACAAAATACATACATACATACGTATGTATGTGCAGCGCGCGGAGTTTGACGATAAAATTTTAACGCAAGTACGATACAGGTATAAGGAAATTTTGCCATTCTTGTTTACTTGATTTTATTTGATTTTATTTATTTTTTTTTCTCAATTCTTTTTTTTTTTCTTCGTCTTAATTTCGACCAGCCGCGATTAATCAAACTAAACTCCAACTTCCGGTATTATCGTGCACGCTCGGCGTCGTTGTAATAATGCTATATGTAATGATTAAATCGCACTTCCCGACATGGTTATATATATGTATGTATACCTATATTCGTACATATGTACGTACGTATGTGTCTGAGGTTTGACGAAACGGTACACGTATATGGGAAACACGCGCGCGGATTCGAATACGCGATTACGTATCATACTATACGTATGTGTGGTATACTCGGGACACGACTATAATGGCGTATACACGCGAAATATTCGCGAACAAAGGTATACTATATGCGAAAAAGAGTTTGGAGCGGGAAGAGATATTTGGAAAACGAAAACGTTTGTGTTCTCCAAAATTTCTAATCCTTTTTCCGTTCGAACCGAGACTCATGTAATACAGCTTCTGTTCAATTTCCGACCGTCGTTTGATTTTCTAAATGAACTGGATCTAGATTTTTTTCAAATTGGCAAGATTTGAAAATCGCGCATAAAACTTTACGGCGTCAATCGACGTGTTACTGCATAGTCTATGAATTTTTACGGTCGCTGTCGCGCATATATATATATACAATATAGACACTCGTGCTATAATAATCGGGATAACATTAGCGTCCATTTTTATAGACATATTAAATCAGTCGGGTTGTTTTTTTCAGTAGCCAATTGAATACTCGTAAAACTAAAATTTTTCTTCTTCCTTTTTTTTTTCCACTCTTTTGTACGTAACGACGAACATAAAACCATTATACATATATGTATATGTAATGAGGATCACGGATCGGCACGTGTCTATAGAATTTATTTGGAGGAGGAGAAAAAAAAAAAATGTTCGACGAATGACTCGACATTATATAGGTATTATACGCACACAACCTTTGTAACGTTATACCGATAAGACGAAATGATCGGACGAGATGGAAAATAATAATAATAATAATGACGATAACAATAATAATCGTAATGAAAAGAAAAACGATAAAGCCTAAATGACAATGAAAAAAAAAAAAAAAAACTAAATAGCTACATATAAAAAAAATGCCCCACGTATATGTATATTAGGTACATCCGCAGCGCCGGTATCACAATATACATATACATATGCTATATACGTGGTGGGATTATCGATGTGAGGGAAATAGAGATAACCCCATCGGACGACGTATCAATAATTGATTACCGCATATATACTATAATCTTTCTTGCATAATAGAGAGATTGAAGATCGAATGAAACGCGTTGGAGAATTTCTATTTACGACATAATTATACTTCTATTTTTACACGTGAATTTAACAAATGCATAGGTACGCCGGCCACGTTTTTATTTTAATCGTAAGTAATTAATATACATACTTTAGTAACTGTGTTTGCATAAGTATGTATCGAACATTTATAGAACACGACATGCATGCATTTTCAATAAGCGTCTAGACAATGAAAAAGCGATTCAATTATACATCGCGTTGTGTGTAATTCTGTACTGCTGATACATTATTTGTACAATGACTTTTATATCGCGGCAATAATGTAAAATACAAGTATAGCTATACAATGACTGATCATTATTTCCGAATTACAAGTGCCACATGTCTACCAATTATATAATCTCCACCGAAAATTTTTTTTCCGTTTATTCGATTAATTGGGAAACGAACGTAAAATTATCGTCGATGTAACGGCAGCTTTATTTCTTTTTTTTTTCTCATTTTTTTCTTCTCGGTCATTATGACGTAGATGTATTTATATATGCACACGTTATTATTCAACCGGTAAGTGGTGATTAACAATTTTAATTATAGCACCAATGTTGCGATGTCAATTAAAACCGAAGCGATCGGCACCTAACTTCCGGTCGTTACGCTGCAATGACAATGGTAGATAAATATCTTCTTGTTTTTTTTTTCTCCATCAACTTTTAACGCCCTCGCGATTTTACGGCGGTTTGAATGGAGTCTGCGAATTCTGATTATACAGGGTGTAGTAATACCTCTATACGTACCGCCTATACGTTTTTCAATGTCAATCGTTCGAGCTTTGTAAAACGCGACGTGGTAAAATAGCATCGAATCGCAAACGTATTTGAACTCTGAAGCGATGTTATTTACCTATACTCTATAGCTGGCACATAACATGGGAAGAAAATAACAGCGGGAATATAAACTTATAGAAGGAATGTCTCGAAAATTTTCACATACTTTTTTGGCAAACAGCCATTTTGCATTTTACACATACCTATGGATGCGGCGCGCACGTATACATATAATATGTATTACTGTAATGTAACGACGAGTTTTCCGCCAAGTTTATATGTATATCCACCACCGCGCTATGTTCAGACTGCAAAGATATATTAATATTATTGTTATTATTGTTATTATTATTATTATTATTATTTTCCTTCTTTTTTCGGATTCGGTTACTCCGGTTATTTTACATCGAAAATATCGCTTCGTGTGACGTATGGAAGTGCGAACGATGCAAATTTCGCAATTGAAAGAGAAGCTGGCGAAATTTTATAGATACGCCTACCTAACCTGCGTACGTTCATTTCTATTTCGAAATTAAATTACGGTTTCACGCTCCGGCCACCCGATCTTCTTCGACCAATTTAGGTGTAAAAATATAACATATCCGCTCTCGGCGAGTGATTCGATTGTCTGACGCGCCAAATTCCCTCTAACGAGTAAAATGTAACTCGCCAAGCCCAGCTGCGAAATAATTTTTTTTCGTTGTTTCGCGCGACTCGCGGGTAATAATGTTAGAGAAATATATTTCGAATCGTAGGTTCATCGCGCTGAACTGACAACGAACGGAGAAAAGAAAACGACAAAATGGAAAGGGATTCGACACGGCGATAAAGAGCGTCCGTCGATAACTGGACAAAGGGACAGGTGAACAAATGTTCTTAACTAATAACAATCGCAGGATTACGCGATACTTGTACTATAAGGTCATTGTCGTTAACATAATGTAATGGTTACGTAACGGATAAGCAGGTTATATTATTATACATATGTATATCCATCGATTTGTTTCAGCTTCGAAGCACGATGATCGGGATTCGGCTACAAGAGAGAACCGCGTGTCAGAAGAGGCTGTGATCAAATCAATGGAATCGATGAAATTTCGAACAATTGAAACGGCTGGAGGTTCGAGTTACGTGGTATATCACGGGGACGGCGTCCTACTCTGTGGATAACGTTTGTTGGATTACCTATTTACCTCGTTGTTTACGTAACACTGAATAAAATTAATCGCATTTTCATCTCTACGTAGTTCGTTCGTTTACCAATGTCAACACCATCCACCTCCGTGAAGGGGAGGGGTTTTCTCCGTTTTATTTGCAAAATTAGAGCTACGGATCACGTTGTTACGTGAAGTTTCTAAAAAACTAACCGACAGCCAGGCGTCGCCGTCCGGAGGCTCGAAGGACGATTGAAAGATGATATTCTCGTATAGATGTCTCGGATGAAAATAGACTGATATTTATTGTCCGTAAACGTTCATACTCACTCGTCTGGTATTAGAAAACAATTACTTCGTTGCCAAAGTATAAATCATTCGTCCGTCGGCTCACGTTTTCTACCCACGTGGGTGGGCCCGCATCAAGGGCCGAACGCACGCATGAAGGATTCGTCGAATCGTGTTTGATTTTTTGTTCTCTCTTTTTCTTTCAAACTATTCTCGCTTCACGTTTTTCGAAAGCCTCAACCGCGGGATTCGCGACCACTCGAGATGATAGGTATCCTTTACAAATTAATAGAAAAAAAAAAAAAAAAAAAAACACACAATTCGTTGCGCACGGGGTTGAGTCCCGCGGGTTACTGAGGAGAGAAACTCTCGCGGACCGCTAAAGTTGCCGACGTCAGTTACTAACCCGATGTCGGAATATTTAGCGAAATTCTATACCACGGAGACCGACATGCGTCGACTAAAGTTAAACATCGTAGCAGACGGAGTTTTAGCCGCAAGCGGAGGGACTATAACCTATACGCCCACTTTATGTTGCTGCTCTCGCCGCTAAAAGGGCACTGAGAAAAGCGACACGTGTGTCGGTGAAAAATACTCACGGAATTTAAGGGAAATTATCGGAGGTGTAATTTGTCGGTTGCTTTCTCGGACCTGCCTGTCGGATGATATTTCCACGGCGATTAGGATGGTAGCTCGATAACTGTGTGGCACATATCCAAGATTATTTTTACATGGCGTTTAGGGTTTTAAAATTTTAAAAACGAGAGAGAGAAAAAAAAAATGGAATGAAAACCGAGCGAATCCACGTCGCAATGATAATATTTATTCACTGTGCAGCGGCGACGGTCAGTTTTCAAACTGACAATGGGGACGAAGCATGACGTCATTGTGGTAAATGGCAAATATTTAGATTCTCATGCGACCCTGAGGTGCAAAGAGAGTGTGGCTGTGGTGCGCTCGCTGCTAGATTCGATCGATTCACACAACCATTTTCACTAATTTCACTTGATTACGATATAAACCGCCGACACCGCGTACTCGTACGTTTCGTGAACACTTTTGACGGTTTATCAACGTACGACACACTTATTTTTACCCTTATATTTACCTTTTTTCGCACTCTCCGAGGCCTTTTAGAAACCCTAGTTAAAAGGAGACACCACCACTGGGTCGTCAGCAACGTGTGTGCAAACAATATGGCCGGCTACAAGGTTGTCGTTGCCGATTTCCGTGTTGATAATCTCTCTCGCTCTTTTCCACCACGCGCTAGCGCAGAAAGTTTACAATTCCAGCAGTCACCGGCCGCTGCTCCGACCACCTGAAAGTCGCCGTACCGACTGTGAAGAACAGACCGCGACGTTTTCACAAGAGAACCCCCCCAGTGAGAGAACTACTCGCGAAATTCCCGCTCCGTCCTCGATATTGAATCAAGTACGGCGCATGCGCAATGGCAACTTTATCAAAATTCAAAAATACAACGTACAAATGAGTCTGCGAACATGGTTTATTTGGATATTCTTGATGCACTTCCAAATAATTCTGGTAAGTTATACGTCAACCGCATTATTAATTACAAAGTTTTTTATTCATTGATCCGCAAATTTATTTTCAACGTAAGTTCGGGCCATTTGTTGAACGTTGGCAACGTTCTCCGGCGTCCCATACTTTTCTTCGAATGTAATAAACTTCTTGAATATCGTTTTCATTTTCCTCGCTGGTAGAGTTTGGGCACTCGCTCTGTCTAAAACTTGTCTGAAAGGAAAAACGAAAGGTTATAACCAATATTGATTTACTTCCATTTAACCTAACCAAATATGAAATGTGCACCGTACCTCGCAATTGGTATGTCACCGGATTTAACTAAAGAATCAACATAAGCGGACCACACATCGACGCGTTTGGGATACGAGCTCAGTACTTTTTCAAATAATGTTTGTGCTCTCTCTTTATCTCCATGTTTATTTTCCAATTGCGCAAATCTCACCATCAGGTCAACATCTGAAAAATCGAGACAAGATAGTAGATAAATATTTAAATTCAAATCTATGAAAATTATTGACTATCAGAAAGCAAATGTGGGCTGAATAGAGTTTGAAAAAATCTTTGATTTCGCTTAAATTTTATTCAGAATATAAGTTTACTCACGCTGGTGCGCTGGCAGAGACTGCAAAGCTCTTTGCATTATGTGCCTGGATTTATCTTTGAGTCCTATTTTCAACAACGCAGTACCACACTCGATCCAAGATTGTGGGTTTTGTTTGAATTTCCCTGTGATGGTCGTAATTGTTTTTTCCAATGCCGATTGTCTGTTGGCATCGGCGTGAAGTGTTAACATGTGCACGTATATTTTAAACGCATCATTGGTTCGCACTGCCTCTTGAAAAACTTCGTTCAATGTTTCTAACGTACCAAATCTGGACTCCAAATTCAGCCAGGCCTGCCAGACATTTAGTTTCTCATCTTCCTCTCGGAAATTGATAGTCCTAATTGCTCTTTTGGCAACAGCTCTTGCTTTTTCTATCTCTGTTGCTTGCAGATGGTAGGCCATGTACTGTACCCAAATTAAAGAATTGTCCGGTGTTGACATAACCAGTCGATCGAATTGGTCTGGCGAATTTGGGAGCTGATTACTCGCTAACGCTTGCTCTCGCTCCCGAATTTCACGCTCTTTTTGCCTTTCTTGTTCTCTGCGTTCAGCGGCATTCAATTTCTTTTTTTTCTGCGGACTCTTTGATTCCTCCTCACTATCACTGGATGATTCTGCAGGTGGTGGTTCTTGTGGGGTTGGAGTCGCATCCCAATAAAATCCACATTCCGGAATGCTCGCATCATTCGTTTCTAATTTTTTATCCACGGTTGCTTTTTTCTCTTTCTGCTTTGTCTTAACTACAACTTCGTTTTCCACTTTGGCTTTTGATTTCCTAAACTTTTTTTTCACAGATTCCTCCGTTGTCTCCTGCTTGGCATGTTTTACCGACTTGATTTCTGAATCCTCTACTTCCATCGATGATGTGATCGTGTCAGGCTCCAAATTGTCCAGTTTTGCCTTCTTGTTTGGTACGGTCTGTGCATTTTTCTCAGATGCGACTCGTTTCTTCCGTTTTTGTTCAATATTTGCAGGTTTAGGAATCGATTTCAAATTGCGTCCTTCAAATACCGATGATAAGACGCAAATAGGTAGCAGACTGGATTCTTCGGATTTCAAAACAACAAAGCATTTCAGTTTACATCCGATACCATAAGGTTTTAAATCTGGCTCAACGTCATTCAGGTGCCTCCGAGCAGGCAGAGCTGCTAATCTTCCATTTTCCTTCCCTTTCAGAACCACAAGCACAAACCAATTCGTGATCAATACAATTTCAGCCTGTAATTGTGTTCCCAAAATACTGGAGGGTAAACTGGCCTGTTTAGCAGCGATACGATTCACCACTGTGGATTTCAGAGTTACTTCCACAATTTCGTAGACATAATTTATCCAGAGAATTGTGCCGGTAACGTTATCTCCCACTTTCAAATCCTTTTTGGATTGATCCTTGCGCACTGTACCTCGCAAATCATTGTTCAAACATAAAACGAGACCATCTTCTGTAACTTTTTCAACTTTGCCAGTTACACGCTGTCCTAAAGTAACTTTCGATATCGGCCTACTTTTGTAGTAGTCATACTCTGGGAGCTCACTTACTTTGTTCAGGTAAAGACTCAAAACATCAACCGCATTAGTCATTTCGGAGTTTTGTTTGACAGAATCTAGCCACAGATCATATAAGTCGGTCGTTAGTTCAATTTGTTTATTAATTTTGTTAATGTTAATGATTTTACCAATCAATATTTGATTGATGTGAAGTATTCCAACATAGCTTGGACGACTATTGGGAACAATACCCAATTGATCGTAATTATTGATAGGCAATAAGACTTTCAGACTATGTTTAGAAATCTCTGTAACGGAGCATGGCAGGTATTGTCCAACTTTGAGGTTCTCGAAATTCGTGAAATCTTCTTGTGGCGTAAAAGAAGTAGTTAAAATAATCTCAGGGCAGTTGGAAAACACTGTGGCTGTAATTTTATCTCCAGGCGTCAGTCTAGCAGCTAATAAACTTGCCACCTCCAAACTCGGCGCCATATGTCCAGCCGGTAAATATCCCGATTCTGTATCCTTCTCATCGTTTTTGTGGATGTTAACATAAACACCTTGTGGAGAAGATTCTGTGACAACGCATTCTACTTGCTCACCAACGCGTAGTGAAATTTTTGGTTTCCGTTCTGTTTGGTCTTTCAGATCCAATAGACTCAGGGTCATTCTATTCTCCTTTTCATCTATTTTGACAATCGTTGGGGCTTGGACTTGACCGACAGCAAAACTACGTTTAATTTCATCTCTGGCACAACCAAGTAGCCTCGGTGGCACCCACCCCTTCACATCTCCAAAGAACTGTATCAATACTCCTGTGTTTCTCACTTGTACCACGGTACCGTGATGTTGGGAGCCTATGGTGGCTTCTTTAATGTTCCTCAGTATGGGTAAATTGCTTTCAACTAATGACTGCTTCATTGTACACACTAGTCTGTTTCGTTCAATATCGTTCCTCAACACTCTGGCCTTGACCGTCTGACCAGCTTGTAGTATTTCAATCATATTTGCACCGGTGTCACAAACATGTTCTGGAGGAACATATCCCTTGATTTTATTAACCAGTATAGTCACTGATCCATATTCGATGTCAACTTTAATGATTTCTGCAGTAATCAGTTCGCCGGGAACAAAACTAGTTAAGGTGAAATGTTCCTCCTTCATGACCTCTTTTTGCATAGAACAAATGTAAACTCTATCGAACCAATCATAGTTCAATACACGACATTTGTGTCTTGTCTTGGGAGCAAATGTTGAGTTTATTTTCTGAAAGTCAACTTCAGTTCTGCGCATTGGTACGAATCCACGTAGGTTCTTTGGTAATTTCAAGAGAATTCCTTTTTGCTCTATGCACAATGGAACAGCCGACGTCATAATATCGCCGATGTTTAAGGTGTTAGTTTCACCTTCTTGACTCATCAAACTAAAATATGCGAACTTTACAGTTGGCAAAATGTACAATAATGTACCACGTACGGTTCCATTTGTTTGGTAGGAAGATAAAGGTTTATCCAAATAAATCTGGTTGATGTAACCAGTATTGTTCTCATTAAAATTGACTTGCAATCCATTTGGCAGAATCTTAGTCACAGTAAGTACCAATTTGGTACCAGGAATCAGGGCATCTAATAATTGCGTGTCAGAAGCAACTGCTTGATTATTGTGTTTTGTCTTTGCTGATACGGTTATCGTAGATGCTGAGTCCGAAGTCTTTACTTCTTTTATCATGAGAGACAGCTGTTGTCCTGTAACTATAGAAGAAGTGCAAACTATGAGAAAAGTTCTAAGAAAAAAAATCAAATATATGATTTGATCCTGATCTTAATATGAATAAACGATACCCATCATCAAAGATGATGTACTTACAGTATGATTTGTCCTCATCGACATCTTTGGAAGCCAAAAACACCCTCAGATTAGCAACTCCTGAGTCGATGACATACCCATGTTCTTCTATGCTTGAAACAGAGCCAATAATTCTAGACCTTTTGATCATACGAGTTCGGTCCAAGTTCTGGTTGACTAACTCTGGCTCTAAGGATAAAGAGACCCTCCATTTCTCCGTTAAATTCAATTGCTTAACATGACAGACCAGGTAGTCTCCTGGTTTGAACAACTGGGACAACGGTCTGTAGTCATGTGGTCTTCCATCTTGTGCATTTATCATATTTTGTAATAACTTTGTGTATCCTTCGCTTATATCTGTTAGCTGCACTCGACCAATCAAACGCCCAGGAAGGGAAATGATTAAGTCGTACTCTCTAGCCTCTCGGACACGTCCCAAGACAACCATGCCTTGTGTCAAAGTAGAATAATTCAAACAGTCTGCAGTTTGTGCTACCAAATGTGCGACTTGAAAATCTTCGGGTTCGGCCGCTGTAGAATAATTCTTTGCATCTCGTGACTTCGAGCGTGATTTTTTTCCAATTTCCTACAACATTTTTATTCACAAAAAATTAATTAAAATTCAATCAGTCAACATTCCGCGAAAATAAACAGAATCTGAATTTTTTGTTGACTCACGTTATTTGAGGGTACATGTTTTTGAGGCTTACGTCCTCCTCGTGGAAAACTCTTTAACGTCATCTGAAAACTGCATAGGTTACGGAAAATAGATTGAAGTTACATTACACATGAGAATCTCTAAGTGAAATAGTTGTGTTCTACACTTTTATGAGAGACGTACCTTTTGTCCTCGGAGAAATACTTTTCTATGTCCAAATAATATGCAAGTGCACCAGAGTAGCGGCAGGAGCTCGCAACCGCGGAAAGCTTGAATTTTAGGTTATATTCGGCAACATGTGCTCTTAGTCGAGGCGCGCACGGTTTCCTTCAAATTCGCGCACCCACTGACCTCTTCGCAGATGCGCGTTGAATTTGAATGTTTCAGTAAATAAATTGGCTGTGTTCAATTATTTTTTTACAATTATTAACATGGCATTGTTTTTACCACTTTTGTATTGCCTAACAATATTTTATGAGCATAAATTTGCTATTCAGTATTCCTGTTGATATCACAGCAAGATATAACCTGATATGTTCTGTCAAGGCTACTCTATTGAGATGTTTTTTTTTTCTGTACATAAGCTCAGATGAACCTAGGAAATAAATAGCTTTATTCTAGAAATTAATTACGAGAGCTATACAATTCTGTACACTTTTAAATCACAGAAGATTCTAGTACTTTTACACCGTCGGGATGATCCATTTTTTCATGATGCATCAATTCACTATGGTGAGGTGGTAATAAAGCTGCAGCAACAAACCTTCCCTCTGCATTCAGAAAGTTAAACATTGCACATGCTTGATTTGTTGGAACAACTTCCATATTTATGTTAAACTCTTTCGAATATCGCAGAATAAATTTATTAAATTCTGTGGTACGTTCATAGTTGCCGATACCAATTACCAAAACGTCCGGCCTAGGTTCTAGCACTGCAAATAGAGACAGCGACTCTGCATTTATTTCAGCTATTCCACTAACCCTCCAATTCAAGATAGATCGTGGGAATAATGCTATAGGCCCTAAGATTCGAATGCCATTATTTAATGTGAATCCAGACTGAAACAGAAATTTCAATGAAACAACTAAATGTCTATCCCAGCTATAAAAAATAGTCTCAACTCAAGACACTCGAAGATTAAACATACCTCACTATATGAATCTATCATAAGTCCATATACAAAGTCCTTGTTGAGGATCGAGAGTGTAGTTTTACCATCCCCTTCATAGGCACCATCTCTTACAATTGGTGATCCGTGAAATTTCCTGAAGAAGAGAATACAAGACGATCTCTCTATTATGATCGCTTGCTTGCTGTACATCAACAATAGTTATTTCGCAGTTTTAGTCTCACCTCGTGGATTGTTTTATATTCGCCGAGATTAGGCGGCTGAACATACGAACGGCCTTCATTGTTTGAGAAGGAGAAAATTAAATCTCCCCCGGGATTAAAACATTTCAATCGGGACGCAAGTTGGGGTTGAATGGTTAAGTTAACTCCTCACGTTCTTGCAGGCAGTCGGAATAATCGGAGATTTTACGATATCTTACTACTCGTTTTTATCCGAATTTACCAGTTCGATTCTCGATACTATCGTAATCGTCGTACTATACACTAGCGCTGCCATACATGTGTGGGTACGAATGTACGATTATATTTTTTAAATTATTACGAATCGTCAATTATCCCTGACTTAATAACAAACCACAACCACTATAAAATTGCAATAATTGAATCGGAATCGCTTCTTAATAATTCTGTGTCAAAACCCAATTGAATTGACTGCCGAATTGTGATCACAAATTCGTCGGTGGCTTGGATTTTGGAGGGACTCAGATGTAAGATGGCGATGACTCTCGCGAGTGTATTCATGGGACGTTGCTGATCCGCGTCGTGTTGTCACCGTTGACTAATACTTCGCACCGGTTGACGGTTGTAAGTCGTGATATTAACGCATTATTGTTGAAAGAAACGACAGTGATTTTCGGTCACAAAAATGTCTAAGACAGAAGAGACTGCCGATACGGTAGACGCCGGGGAGAATTCAAATGATTCCTCGGCTGAGACAACATCTTCGAGAGGTGGTGATTTCGAAACGAAACTCGAGACCGATAGAAGCAAGAGGTTTGATTACCTTCTAAAACAAACTGAGATATTTTCTCACTTCATGACGAATAATCAGAAAGATAAAGCCGCTAGCCCACTCAAAGTTAAAGCAGGAAGACCTCGTAAGCAGCCAGTTGAAGTTCCTGTTAAGGGTGACACTTCGGCTGATCTTAGACACCGTAAAACCGAACAGGAAGAAGATGAGGAGCTTCTGGCTGAAAGTAATGTTAGCGTAGCTCCAACAACCCGGTTTGAATCTTCCCCACATTATATTAAGTCCGGAGAACTCAGAGACTATCAAATACGTGGTCTCAATTGGATGATTTCACTATATGAGAATGGAATCAATGGTATACTTGCTGATGAGATGGGTTTGGGGAAGACATTGCAGACTATTTCTTTGCTGGGGTACATGAAACACTTTCGGAGCATCCCAGGACCCCACATTGTGATTGTTCCAAAATCAACCTTAGCCAATTGGATGAATGAGTTTAAAAAATGGTGCCCTTCGCTCAGAGCAGTGTGTCTTATCGGAGACGCAGAGACAAGAAACACATTTATCAGAGATGTGATGATGCCTGGGGAATGGGATGTATGCGTTACTTCCTATGAAATGGTCATCAAAGAAAAATCAGTATTCAAAAAGTTCAATTGGAGATACATGGTTATAGATGAGGCTCATCGAATCAAGAATGAAAAATCAAAGTTGTCAGAAATATTGCGTGAGTTCAAGACTGCGAACAGACTTTTATTGACTGGAACACCGCTACAAAATAATCTTCATGAACTTTGGTCACTCTTGAACTTCTTACTTCCGGACGTGTTCAATAGCTCAGATGACTTCGACTCTTGGTTCAATACAAACAGCTTCCTTGGCGATAATTCGTTAGTCGAAAGACTGCACGCAGTATTGAGACCATTTCTTCTTAGACGTCTCAAGGCTGAGGTGGAAAAGGGACTCAAGCCAAAGAAGGAAATCAAAGTTTACATTGGATTGAGTAAGATGCAAAGAGAATGGTATACTAAGGTACTGATGAAGGACATAGACATTGTGAATGGAGCTGGAAAAATCGAAAAAATGAGGCTACAAAATATTTTGATGCAGCTGCGAAAGTGCTGTAATCATCCCTATCTATTCGACGGAGCTGAGCCAGGTCCACCATACACAACTGATGAACATTTGGTTTACAATTGCGGTAAGATGGTCATCCTTGACAAACTTCTGCCCAAGTTACAGCAGCAAGAGTCTAGAATCCTGATATTCAGTCAAATGACAAGAATGCTTGACATTTTGGAGGACTACTGTCATTGGAGAAATTTCCAATACTGTCGATTGGATGGTAACACGGCACATGAAGATCGACAGCGTCAAATAAACGAGTACAACGCACCAGGGAGTGAAAAATTCATTTTCATGTTGTCCACCAGAGCTGGAGGTCTCGGTATAAATTTAGCTACTGCTGATGTTGTGATCATCTATGATTCCGATTGGAATCCTCAGATGGATCTGCAGGCTATGGATCGAGCGCATCGTATCGGACAGCAAAAACAAGTGCGAGTATTCAGATTCATAACCGAGAATACAGTGGAAGAGAAGATTGTGGAACGAGCTGAAGTCAAGTTACGTTTAGACAAACTTGTTATTCAACAGGGAAGATTAGTCGATGCGAAACAAACTGCTTTGAACAAGGATGAGATGCTGAACATGATCAGGCATGGGGCTAACGAAGTATTCGCTTCCAAGGATAGCGCTATAACGGATGAAGATATAGATACTATTCTCCAGAAAGGAGAAGCAAAAACAGCAGAAATGAAAGAGAAGTTAGAAACTTTGGGTGAGTCTTCTTTGAGAAATTTCACTGTCGATGCTCCGACGGATTCGGTCTATCAATTCGAAGGAGAGGACTACAGAGAGAAACAGAAAATATTGGGAATAGGAAACTGGATTGAACCCCCAAAGCGTGAGAGAAAAGCAAACTATGCGGTTGATGCTTACTTCAGAGAAGCACTGAGAGTTTCAGAACCAAAGGCTCCAAAAGCGCCAAGACCACCAAAGCAACCGATTGTACAAGACTTTCAGTTTTTCCCGCCGAGATTATTCGAGCTACTCGATCAGGAGATCTACTATTTCAGACAGACTGTTGGATATAAAGTTCCAAAAAATCCTGAACTCGGCTCTGATGCGGGAAGGATTCAGAAAGAAGAGCAAAGGAAGATCGACGATGCACAGCCACTCACCGACGAGGAGTTGGCTGAAAAAGAAAAACTGCTTACTCAGGGTTTCACGAATTGGACAAAAAGGGATTTTAATCAATTCATCAAAGCAAATGAAAAGTATGGAAGGGATGACATCGAGAACATTGCTAAGGATGTGGAAGGCAAATCGCCGGAAGAAGTGATGGAGTATTCCGCAGTATTTTGGGAACGTTGTCACGAACTTCAAGACATAGACAGAGTGATGGCGCAGATTGAAAGGGGAGAAGCAAAAATCCAGAGACGTGCCGGTATCAAAAAGGCTCTTGATGCCAAAATGGCGAGATATAGAGCACCTTTCCATCAGCTGAGAATAGCCTACGGAACGAACAAGGGAAAAAATTATACAGAAGAGGAGGATAGATTCTTAGTATGCATGTTGCATAAGCTTGGTTTTGATAAAGAAAATGTCTACGAAGAATTGAGGGCAACTGTGAGGTCCGCGCCTCAGTTTCGCTTCGATTGGTTTGTCAAGTCAAGAACAGCTTTGGAGTTGCAAAGAAGATGTAACACATTGATAACATTGATAGAACGTGAGAATCTGGAGCTAGAAGAAAGAGAGAGACAAGAAAGACGGAAGAAGGGTGGAAGTATTGGATCGAAACCGGCGTCTAAACGGAAGCAAGAAAATCTTCCAGCACCGCAAGATAAGCCTAGAAAGAAGAAGAAGTAAATCAATAGAAAAATGCAATCATCATGCACAATCCCCGTAATTATAATATCCAGTGTCACTCTAAACAGTGTCAGATAAATTAAATTTTTTAAATTGTAAATGTAATGCAATGCTTCGAAACTAAGATTTATAGGTTTTTTTTTCTTCCAACTCAAGGTGTTCATCAGTATTCAAGGAATTATTCATCCCATTGTATCATCAGCATAGAGTGACTCGTTTGAATTGTACAATTTGAATATTCAGTAGCGGATCAATGAGCTCGTTGAGAATGAAATTTTTCTCAAAAAGAGTGAATTGAGTAACAAATACTTAGCTTATCTTGAAACGAACGATACTTGTCCCTTATTTTATACATCAATGTAATATTTGGAATCACTTTAATCAATGCGCAGTCTGATTAGACCGGTTGCTCGTCGAATGCATGTAGAATTCTATTATTAAGTATTTAAGAAAAAATAATAAAACCGTTCATTGTTTGCATTCACAATACTTAGGAATGAATGTCTCGTATTTTCCAGCTCACGAATTTCTGCTAGGAAACTCTCACTCATTGTTAGAATTAGACACTGTATGCTGTGAAAATGGTCTCGGGAATGATATTTATAATTTGTGTTTACTATCACGTTTATTGAATTTGAGAATCCTCAACGAGGAGCAGAGAAAAATAAAAAATATTAAACGAGATACATCGTAGTATTTGATTTATACCTAAAATTAATTCACAATCAATTATATTTCTACAATTATATTTATGTATATATGTATAATAATAATACATATTTTGCGTTAAACGCACGTAATTCGTACGTACGTTGCGTAGAAATTTTTAAAACTATTTAATCATTCTTGTATTCGACTCAATCTAAATACGATGGAAATCAACTCTTCGTATTTCACACTTGAAAAAGGATTCGGTACATCTTCTCATCAAATATACTTCTTATCTAAGAAATCTTTGAGTCACACTTGCTCTCAGCCAACCGAACAAATCATTTCAATGACTACCTGGAAAATTTGTTGGTTGATTTGTTGGCTGTTCGCAACCTTTTCGTTCCAACTTTGGGTTCAGAAATGCCTGAAGTTTCGTTCAATGCATTAACAATCCAGCTATTTTGAAAACCAGGATACTTCGGGATCGATGCAGAAGCATATCGGAGAGTATTATGGTGATAATGATATTATCTTAAACAGTAATAATGCAGAAATTATTTGATACGGTATGCGTATGTATACTGAATATCTGTAATATAGATTTAAATATATATATATATACCTATATAATATACATACGTATATACATATTGATGCATATATACATTGTGGATATATATATATATGTATATATGAATATGTATGTTTTTATTAACTGTCATCTTAATCTTATTTTTCATATCTTATGGTATTACACGTTTAATTAATAGTAGCATGACGAACTCCCTGTTTAAGAACGCGAGTCAGAACGTCATTCGTACGAATGTAAAACTGACTTCTAGCTGTTTTTTTTTCGAAATGCTTACGTGTACCGTTCGGTAAAACGGTATCGATTAATGATAATAATTGAACTGATTTGCTAGTGCGTTCGCTTCAGCTCATCACAAATTCAGTTTATATCTAGAATTTCATTTCAAATTCCACATACACAATATTTAATTAGTTATGGCAAGGACCGGCCCTTATTGCAACACTTTTAAAACATTGCAAGACGTTTTGATGCGCTAATGGCAGCAAAATCTAAAAATGGAAATCTTTCCGAAATCATCAAATTCGTAATCAAGTATTCTGCTAACTACAGGATTGCAAGATTTCCGACCTCGAATGTCACGTTATGACTCGTTACTTTTTGTTAAGTAAAAAATCCACTTCCAGATTTTGACACACTTTAGTAGATCAACTATAACGAAAGAAAAACATACGTACGATTTATAAACAATTTGATATAATTTTTGAATATACCTAATTACAAAAGGAATACAGATACTTATAATAAAAGAATAAAAAATACGATCGCAGGTTAAAATATCTCATTGCATTGCAGTGTTTCAATTTGTCGAATACAGATCACTGTAAGTGCATTTCGTAAGATAGATCACTTCCGATGCTTTGTCACATTTCTAATGTTTAATATGCAATGTGTTATTTATTGATCGAGCATCATATCATGGATGTTCTATTATAGATTAAAATTTTTTTTTTTGTTAATAATTAATAACAACAATAGTAATACTGGTACAACGTGTGGCATGGTAAGCAAAAAATTTATAATTCAGCCTAAATATATTATACGCATTTTATTGCCTACCTAATGCCTACACCAGAACTTGAATTCATCAATCACTTTCACGTTCGGTCATACAACGTCAATTGTACATCTACCTAATAAATAAACACTGGGAACGATATCTTGAGAGTCAAAAGGTCATATTTCCGTTAAAAAATCCAATATTCTAATTATGATTGAAATCATGTCGATTTTTAAGCCCTTAAATAATTCCGCAAAACTGAATATGAAAAATTTCGACCGATAATCTGTAATGAGGAAAAAAGAAACGAAAACTATCCGATCGGCAGGACGTGTCTGATAATAATTTTCGAAAAACTCCAACATTATTTCAAAATGTTCTACAGTCGAGTAGCGAGAGTAAAAAATAATCGGCACGATTTTCTTAGATCGACATAATAAAAGAATCGAAAAGAAGTAATTAAAATTAATAATCGAAAATTGAATGGTATAGCTTAAACTCGATAATTTATCGACTAGAACACAAAAAATAATTTCAATATTATCCAAAGACAGCTAAAATTTATGTCACATTAGCGCATTATGGCTTCCGGATAAATTTTAGTAATCGCTGCAGGCTAATGAGAAAAAGTTACTACAAAACTAAAAACTAAATAATCGATTGGGTGATTACTTTTGTTGCGTATTTTAGTCATTTGCAAATTTTAATTATAAGTCTTATTACTTAATATAATTCATGATTCTCAGCGGCTAGAACTACCAAACCGCCGCTGTCTATATTTGAGAATATTTCTAGGTTTGATCTTACGACTTACATAACTAATAAACAATACGCTATAACTGTATACGTTCGTCGCGGGAGTTGTGTGCCAGAGAAAAAAGGAGCAAAACAAAAAAATTGGTCATTTCATCTTCAAATTGTATACTGCACCATATTGGATACGCGGTAGTATCTCGGAACCGCGTATTCAACCCCCTTGCGTATTAAAATGCATACCACAAAATAAACCGTCAAATGCTCGCTATGGACAAATTAAAAGAAAAAAAAAAATTTCCACGTGGAATTTTTCATGAAGTGAAAATAAAAGCAAATAAAAAAAAAATGCTCGCAGTAATTATGCAGCGGTATCCAAGACGAATAACGATTTCAATAATTGGGAATATTTAGCAAGTTCAGATCATCACAGACGTTCGTGAAATATTGGGAAATATTTTACCGTACTTTATAATTCTCTATATCGACGGTGCCAATGCTCCCCTATTCCGAGTGTAGGATCTTAGCGTATTGAAGTGAACAGAAAGTCGGTTCGAATCGGTTGTTGCTGATGCAGATTAAATTACCAGGTGATTAAATTTATTGTGTTTAGCGGCTTCGAATTGTCACTCACGATCAACCGATTGATTGGCCTATCATGGGTAGTTGCAAATTTTTGCAGCTGCCGTACGTTTTTTTTTTTTTTTTTTTTCCAACTTTTCGAAGCCATTGCGCAACGAATATCATACTGTGCGTGATACATGATTTATGTCAGCGCAATCAATGATAAACTTTATGCCACGGCGTGCTAATATAGAAAAGTTCGCGATCTATTACGCTATATTTACTTTCGATACTACACACACTGTATTAGTTTCTGAAAAAAATTGAGATTATTGGCAGCAATGATGTTGATTATAACGACAGTAATAATGATCGTAATAATAGCTAATAATAGTAATAGTAATAATAGTAATAATAATAATCATCATAACAACAACAGAAAATGCCGAATGTATCAAATATTTCTGTTGCAACAAAAATGTATTAGAATTATTAGGTTCACAGATACCGCAGTTGAGGTTTGAAACTAAAAGAGAATAAGTTTTTTGATCGAGTCAACGGCTCTTATAAACTTGTTCGGTTTATAATGGCCAAAGAAACGTAGCGTTGTTCGAAAGCAGGTCTATTCTTGACACTTTCTACATTCCTTTTGGTAGTTGAGATGTCTATTTCGATTTTAATATATTAACGATAATTAACTGATGGCCATCGCGAGCTTGGTCTAAGAGTATAAGTCGAGCTGCTGGATAATAACAAAACTGTGGTTGATTATCGATGAAAATTAACACAGAGGCAATCATATTCAAACAAATAGCAAACACACGTTGAGAAATTGTTAAAAGAGAAAAAACAAAGTTGTACCATTTTTATTATTATTTAGCATCGTCAGTTGATTATACTCTTAAGTTCAGCTAAGAAGGGCTTCAATTCAAGTAAGATATAAAATCAGATGCCTCCAAGGGGGTGGATCAGGGGGGGGAGGCAAAGGGGCTGGTTACGGACGACTGTGCCCCCTCTTTCTACCTCCCTCGTTCCCCTCATCGTCGTCCCCTCGTCGCACTTCCGTATATCTTTCACCTTTCACACTTACTATTTTGTTGTCCAAATAGCGAACCATTTTTTTTGGTTCTGTCTTGGGAGCCACAGGGCGATGCTCTCGAGCGGCATTGTCACGATCCACGTAACTATAACGAGCAATTATGCGAGATTTCAATTCTTCGTCATTCACTCGCGCCTTATTGCGAACACTCGGCTGAAAGAAGTTTGAAATTCGTCGTAGAGTATTCCTATTGAATCGATTAATTTGTGTAAAATATTTATGTAACAGGATTTGACGTACTGTGAGAAAAGTAAGATTGCCAACGAGACTCTGTCCAGCCTCTTGTCTGTGCAAAGCGAGTTGAGCTGCCTTTGCAATATCACCACCAGCAACAGCCAGACAATGTCGAGCTTCCGCTGGACTTGCTCCGGGAAACATTTCCTGGAGAAGTGCAACCTGATGCCACGTTGATTCCTGCTGCAACAACAATGGATATCAATCTCCATCGAACGCATCTGCAGTACGGTAAGGTGAAAAGAACTTCTGCATCTGACTTACTTCAGCAAAATATTCGCCGCTAGAATCACTGCCAGCATCACTCGTTTCCGATAGATGATGTACCCTCGTTCTCTGAGCTTCGGGAGGCAAAAATGCCGTCAAACTAATTTGACTCAATGGATCATGAGGTTGAGAATCCCCACCAGATTTATTTCCTCGTCTCAGTTCATTTTCAATCTCTGATAGCCATTTCGATACCGCATCTTTGTCAATTGTTGAGAACTCAGGAAGGCAGGCAGAGACCATCTCGCACAATCCCTCAACGTCCAAATCCTCTTCCAAAGCATTTTCTTCAACCATGCTCACGACATAACTCAGAACTATGTCATCTATCAGACTGCAATTATTGTAACAAGATCAATTAAAACTCCGAAACAGTTTCACTACAATTGTTTTTCAAAATTCTCTGCATTACACGTTTCAGCATAGGATGGCAAATCAGTGAAATGGAATCTACTTAGAGCCAAAATCTATGGTTCAATGGCTCTGAACATTGATGGGACGCACCGTTTAACCGGTTTTGCTTTATTTACATAAAAACAAAACAATACTTCTTGAATAACTAACAACCGATAGTAGGTAATTATACCATACTTGGCGTATTATTATTTAACCAGCCAGGTGAAGAACAGAATTTTTCAACTATACGGATGCTTATAGAGAATACATGTGAGGAATGTTCACTGTTCTGTCTATTGATGTGGAAAGATTATGACCTGTGATGATCATGAATTATTCCCCTCATGTATGCATTTATAAGATAAAATATAAAATAACAGTGTAAAAACTTTTTTTTTTATTCTCTAATTATATTTAAAGTTATTAATTATAATCTATAGACGGCTCAAGTTTATTTTCAAGTCGTACAGAGGGGAATTTAAGTTCTTGTGTCATCTTATTCATAAATATAAGCATTGTTCCACCCTGATGATTTAAGGTAATGAGGATCCTTACCTCAATTGAGCAGTTGGAACTTGTTTTCTTACAAAACTGAAAAGCGACTTCTTTACTAGCTCCTCTTTCTCATCCATTGTTCGATTCATTCTACAATAAAATAACAGTACATAAATTCATATGTTTATCGTAACACAGTCATCGAATATCCGTAGCGGATAGGTTAAGTAAAAGAGAGAAAAAAAAAAGAATGAAAATTGTATTTTCCTAGAATATTCTTAATTTGAAGGGGATTTTCAGAACGATTTAACCCCGAGATTGTTGTGAATTATTGATAAATTGAAGTGTGGCAGAATTAAATCAAGCAAAACCCTAACAATAAAGAAAAAAAATGACAGCTCTACACTCCACAAACATCACCGGTATTATTCAAGAATAACTAATACCAGATAAGAGTAGAGATTTCAATCAACAACAAGCATTGCTTTCATTTATACTAACCCGCCACTGTCAGATCAACACACTTTCAACCGATTGACACTAAATACCGATAAAAATTTCGTATACAAACAACGTTTCGCAATTTGACAGCTACGTAGGAGGGGTGATGCGAAGCTAACGCCACCTAACGACCCAACCACGCGCAAGGCATCACGGGAATTGGGGCTCTTCAAATCTACAACCCCTTTCGGGTCACCCTTGTGAAAACACGATCAATACCTACCTGCGTACCCACCTATCCTTATACAAACGAGTGACTAGGGTTTGCCGCACAAATAGAACGCAGCGACCGACGAACTGAATAGATGAGTTACGAGTAAACAATGCGCAATATATTCGCGGCTACCCTTTTGATAGTTAAGTTACCATTTCTTAACGAACGATTATAATACATATGACACGTCGTCAAAGGTGAGCTTCGGCGCGTCCCGGTTAACTGATCGTGAGGCAAATTGAAAATAAACAAACACACAAGGGAAAGCACAAGGTGAAATTTCACCGAAGTAGGGCAAATTTATCCGCGCTACGTTTGATCGTCGAACTTTACGGAGGGGCGAGGTATTTTTCATTATTTTAGTAACGAACCTGAAGTGCTTGATATCGATGTGCGAAATCATTCGTAAAATTCAGGTTTTTTTTTCCTCATTCTGTACCGGTAAGAATAATATCTTACACTCAGCCTTGACCGGTATACGCGGGATATCGATTGCCGAATGTTGTTTATTTTTCAATTTATTTTAATTATTCAATTTATAAGGCGGCGACTTTCGGGCTCGCGCGAATATGGTCAAAAGCTCTGAAAATTCTCGGCAACCAATTTTGCGATGGGTGGTATATCTGATGCGACCCTATGGAAATTGAGGATTTCATAAATGTTGGAAAATTTGAATCCAGCACGAAGTTCTCGTTTATTCTTTATAATTCATACCACATACTTCAAGATGTACAATATACATATTAACTCTATATTAATAACTCGATACCTGTCACGATAAGAGGCTTGAGTGTGAAAGTATTTTATGAACTTCACTGTAAACCTAAATGTATGTGTATTTTGTTTATACGCTATCGATCTGTAAAACTTAAGTGTATTGACTTCGGCACCGGTTTAGCGTACGTACGATTAGGTCCTTATCGGAAGTGCATACAGAATTAATAATTTAAACTTAGTTTACTTAAATCCATAATGTACACTATCAGCTAATTCGTAATATTAGAATGATATAAAACCTGGTAATATTACGGCTTATATTCTGCTTTGGATTCCGCACTCAATCTCCTAATTTTCTTTACGTAATGACTATTATAATGACTCGATCGACAATCGTCACTTATCGTTATGACTAAAATTATATAAATGCATCGGTTTCGCTACGACGACGATGATTTTATTGTAACAATAAAACAACGTGAGAGATAAAAAAAAAAAAAAAAAACAAAAAAAAACCCATATTAAAAACTAATAAAGGATTGAAATACGTTAAAGAAACGCAACGAACGGTGTAAAAATTCGAAATACTTTTTGGTGTCGGAATACGATTGTATGAATATTTGCAAACGTATATTATGTATAGCTATTGTACGGAGTAGATCGGTGAAGCGGTCGCCCATATCCAGTCTCGTTTGCGTCACATAGTTCCGACAACGTAATCCCACGTCCCGCCGCATCACTACGAACAAGAATGCCGGCCGAAGCGATTACGTCGTGTTATTCTCGTCGGAGAGTTTCTCCGAATATTCGCAGTCGTTCTCCTCGTCGTCCACCTCGTCCCTATCGTCGCCACTCCTTCGCCCCGGCATGTCGTCTTTGTCGTTCGACTCGTTCAATTCTTCGCCAATGTCATCGTCGTCGATGTCCTCGCAATCTTCCCCCTCGTGGTCACCGTCTTGTTCGTCCAAAATATCCTGTTCCTGTTCCAAAAAGTCCGTCGGTACGAATTCCATTTGTTCCTCGCTGTCGTTGAGGTCGGGCGGTCCCGGTATTTCGCAAAAGTTTATCTCCCGCTCGGTGCTGCTGACCTCCCTGGTCCCCTCGGAGCCCTCCTCGCCGCGGAAGTCGTTCGGAAGGTTTCCGTACCGAGTAGAAGATGAGGAGGGGTTGTCGCGCTCGTCGGCGAACATTTCCGTAGGACTCAGAGGTATGTCCAGAGGCTCGAGTTTCACCGTGACCACCGGTGAGACCGGACTGGCGGGGCGTTGCAGTCGAATTTTTGTGAACGGTTTGTGGTTCTCGTTAGATTCGGAGAGTTGACGTTTCTGGCTGCGTTTCGGGGGCGTAGCGACGTTCGCCGCCCCGGTAAAATGGTGCTTGGAATCTTTGGCTTCGGTGGTCAATCGCGAGATAGCCGGCTGCGACGTAGACGGCTTCGGTTGAGGAATCAGCATCGGCGGCTTCGAATTCTGAGAACAGTTGAGGACAAAATAATTAGCGATCGAAACGATTCGTATGAGTCGGTTTACGAAACGCGCGAAGACCAGACTCCGAAACTGGATATTCACCTGCGACGAGGGGCTGGGACCGGCCAGCCCTTTCACCTGCAGCGCCTCAGCGGCGTTCAGAAGTTGGGGGAGTTTGTCGTGCGCCACGTTCACTTCCCCTCTGTACATGAATTTCACAAGAGCTTCGACCTCCCAGAATTTCAGATCTTTCATCAGGATGATCGGATGCTGGCAGGGATTCTCGCGCAACAGATTTGCCAGATAATCGCTGCATGAGGATAGTATCATTTTGTGGCACTTGAGAGAACGGCCCTCGCAGGCCAGGGTAACGTCGACGAATTCCTCGGAGTCCAGCAACGACGGGAAACTGTTCTGCATGTTACTGTGATAGCTGTTCCACCGCAAACAGACCTGATAGAAAAAGAAAATTCGACAAAAATTCTCACTTTCGAAAATCCGATCGGCCCTACGGCCCGACGGTCAAATTTTCCTCACCTCTGTCGGCTGCTGCGCGGGTGCCGGATTCTTCGGAATTTCGGCGGACGTCTGACGTCGCGCCATTTTTATGGTGGTCGGCGAGACATGTTTCACCTTCAACGGGATCGCCTTCAAAACCAGGGTCTTCGGTTGCTGCTGCTGCTGCTGATGATGTTGATTCTGCGTGTGCGTCTGATGGTGTTGCTGCATTTGCTGGGACTGAAGGGACGACGAGGGTACGATGGTCCTGGGCCTGATGAGCGACTGCCCTATCCGTATACCTTTGCCGGCTGAATTCGTCTGCGACACCGTGGGTATTACTGAAAGAAGAACAACGACACGAAATTCATCGGGCGGGTCTTGATTTTAGTCGACGGTAGCCACGGGGGGACGCGGCCCAGCGTCGATTCGGCGACGGGCCATTCCACCGTTAATAGATCCCCGTGCAGGTTACGGGTAAATTCCTTACGATTTTCGGTATCCGGTTGCGGGATGCCTCCCCATACTATCGGCGTGAACGTCGTGTTATTACCGTCGCTGAGCGAAGATTCGCAGTTATTCGGCGGAACGCCCGTCGACTTTTCGTCGTCGACGGCGGACACCGCGGAACGGTGTTCCGGCCTCATCGGTGCGAATCGATTCTCCGCGGCGTAATCTTTGTTCAAAAGAATGTCCAACACCGCTCTGGACGTGGGTGTTCTGCCGGGTTTGCTCGTGTGTCTCGCCTCCCACTTCAAGTAGGTCCATTTCTTTCTACAATCCGACTCGCTCCTCTCAACGCCTTCCGCCGCGGAGACGGCTTTCGCGACGGATTGCCAGGCCTGGAGCCACCCACGTCCGTTGGCAACGCTCATCAGTATAGCGTCCCGATATTGCCGCACCATGGCCAGCAAAGTTTCTACCTCCCGAACGGAAAAATTCACTTTTCTCTGCTTAACGTTAGCCGGATACCTTTGTATCATTGACTTGAGATTCGACAGTCCCTCCGCCCCGCGAATGCGATTCACGTTGTTCATCGGTAATCCTACGTTCATTCCTCCCGGAGGGCCAAGGTCACCGCCGCGTAGCAAGGACAACGCCAACAAGCTGCGCAATTCGTTTCGAAAATTTAATATGTACTTGAAAAATCGACGGAATAACAATATCGGTCCGAGGTTGGGAATATTCTCGGTGTTTTTTACGCTACCGCGATTCCGTACCCATGATCCAACGATGGGAAGAAAATTTCGTCAAAAACTACCTGTGGGGGCAAAATCGAAATTCCGGGGGCGACTATGTTTTTTTTTTATTTATTTATTTTTTTTCCTTCAGATCCTAGCGTTGAATTCGAATTGATCGACGAGAGTAATCGAGCTCCCGGCGAGGACGTTGAAGCGAAAAAAAAATTCTCGTTTTTCCCTCCTATGCGCTCGTTGATAATTATCACTGTACATGGGTATACGCGGTTATTTTGAGAGGCACGCAGGGCAAACACCTGCGTTATATCTATTCCAATGTGTCGTATGTACAGATAATAATCCCGTACGTCATTCCAACGTAGTACAATAAACTAAATTTCATCGAATCGTTAGTCGCGCGTCGTCGGGTCGAGTGTAGGAGAAAAAAAAAAAAGAAAAATTCGTTTCAGGCGGTGGGGGTGTAAAATTTCGGTGTAAACTGAAAAATTGGCTAACAATAAAATCAATGGAACCGAGACACCTCCAGGACGACGATGCGTTATACCTTTCCATGATGCCCTTATCGGAAAGACGCGACGTAGCCGCTGGGCGCACGTTCGGGGTAATAATAATAATGAAAATCAGTAATCGGAACGAAACGGAGTAACGAGAATTCGAAAAATCGGGGTAACGCGTGGCGGGTTTCGCCGACTGGCGTTGAAACGTATTATCGCTATCCCCCGCGACCAGTGGTTAAGAAGGAAGGAGCTTATATTATTTCCCCGCACCCGCGTACGTCAAACCCGTGGAGTCGCACTACTTGGCGCCGACTATCTTTTCAAATCCCAACCGCCGTGTGCTGCTACACCGACTGCGGCAGCAAACTAAAAAGATCCAGAAGGAAACGACGACGCGACGCCGGGGGTTCGCTGCACTGCGCACGTTCGAATACAACAAACCCCCCCCCCCCCTCCCCCCCCCTCCCGCCGCGCCACGATCACACCCCGTCCGTATCTCCGTACACGCGACAAATAACGTGAGCACAAACGTTTTGTTCAGCGAGTATACGTATATCTGTAATATATTCCACCCCGATACGTTTCTCGTATTTAACTTTCGATCCCCTCAATTTTTCCCCCCCCCCCCCTACCTGCGGACCCCCGCGAAAATTTTCGTCGAGATCAACGTAGCTTGTTATTATTTGTATCTCCGGTATCAGGTACTACGTCGCATACGTCCCCCCCGTTCGTCCGGAGTATAATTATCGAGCGATACATAAATGCCCTTTATTCGGAGACACCCCCCCCTTTATTTTCTTTCTTTATTAATAATTATTTCACGGTTTCGATTCCCATGGTTATCGTATAGTTGGAAATTTCTCCGTCGAGACGTATTTTCAATTTCTTAAGAAAATGAACGAGGATTCGTACCACCCTTAGTTAGTCGGGGGCGAAAAATATAACGAAATGATCAGGGTGCGTCGAGAATTTGAGGGAAAGAAAAATGCGGGAAATCCTCTTTTTTTCCAGGGCGTTCGAGCCGCGGAGGCGCACCGAGGGTAAAAAATATACAAATATATATATCTATATATACATAAATATATATCTATATAGATGTAGGTATTCGCATCCCCGTGGTAGCGAGAGGAGCTTCGTCAATATATTTTTTAGCGTCGTAGTGTTTTACATGTACATACACGTTATATACAACGAAATCCGATAAAGCGGGGAGAGGAGAATACGCGGCTTCCAGCGCATATTCATAATGCTGCAATATGAAATGAACGAGTAATTTCGAGTGGAGGCACCGCCCTTCGGTTCGTTGGGAATAATTAAATTTTCAAACTTCCCCTCCCCGGTAGCCGAACGGGTCGCGCGGCGCCTACGATGCCGCAAAAAAACCGAGATAGGGGAAATCTAGGGGTGCTGAAACCCACCCCCCCCCCCCCCCCCCCCCACCGGCTAAAGCCTCGCTAATTTATACATTTTTTAAATTATTGATCAAAAGAAGCGAAAAACCAACCACCCCCAGGCCATCCCCCTTCTACTTCTTTACACCCCTCAAAGTTTCGCCGGTCCCGCGAGCCCTCCCCCTTTATACCGCCATCTTTGATGTCTGCGAATTATTATTACTATTATTGTTGTTCTCGTTGTTGTTGTTGTTGTTGTTGTTGTTGCAATTAGCATTCTCCATCGGACGATACGGATTAGGCGGTGTTCTGAACACATATAGCGCAAAGTATTTTCGGGATTTCCTCTCCCTCTCTTCTCGCCGTTGAATAAAGGTTACTTTTTTCACGATCCTGCACATAATTTTCGTCCAATGCGCGTACGTAGATCGTACAGCGGTTGGACCGGCGCGGAGTAAGTACACATATATATATATACATGAAGTGAATCATCGTTTGAATTAAAAACATTTCCAGCATAGACGCGGTACGTATAGTATGAGTATCGCGGTTTGTTCATCCGGCCAATTGGCGACCTGAAAGAAAGGGACAAAAAAAACAAACATCGCCCTCTTCGGCCGCGTACGACGCATGAGCGTAAAAAGTACGATTGGTCCGAAAAATTGAATCTGGCAAGACACAAAGTGACAACCAAGCGCATACGTTGTACGTACGTTGTATACATTGTATACATACATAGTTATTATACATATACGTATAACCGTGCAATCGCGACGTATTCGTACATTTTCGATCCATAGGGCGTACGTCCCATTTCGTAAATCTTCTCATTTTCTCTCTCCACTTCTGGCTGATGGAAATAAAAAATCCGAATCATCGGATATCGACGAACCGCGGTTGAAAAGGAGTCCCCTGCATCATCGAGGCGAGGAAGGGACGCGAACGCGACACGTACATATATTCTTTTCCCTCCAAATTCGTCGAGGGGATGAAAATAGTATAAAAAATTAAGTACGTCTGTCGTGTACCAGTAGGTAAAAACAAAAACAATAACAAAAAAAAAAAATGCACCGCGGAATTGAAAAATTACCCTTCGAAATTCTGTAAATATATCGCGGACGTTTATTTTTCTCCCTTATTTATTTTGACGGGAATAAAAAATTTTCCAACCACATTTTTTGGATAAACAAACGGGTAAGAAGTAATCAATGTATATTTAGGTCTTTCGGACGAGCTCTTGACCCTGCGAGTGGAGATGACCTCACAGCCCTTGGAAGTGACGCGGGGCGAAAAAGTCCGTATACATATGTATACATATAACTACGAGTGTACGTGACAAAATGACGTAGGTATACGATGTACGTTAAAGAGACCGTGCATTTGATTCGGTGTAGTACAGCGTTCGTTCGATCGCACTATACCTTTAATTATTCACATGTAATTATTGTATGAATATTGATACGTCTGTACGATAAGCTGCGGTATTCTCGGCGCGATAAAAATGAAGAGCGTTTATCGAGTTAACAGAAGGCAAATAACGAAGAAAAAAAAAAAACAAAAAAAAAAAAGGTGATCGTAATCGATCGTAAAAGGTCGCTTTTTTCCTCCCTCCCTCCCTCTCTCTATCTCTCTTTCTCTCTCACCATAATCGATTCTCATCTACGACGTGGGTATATAACGTCAGATGATAAAAACGACGTTTAATACCAGTCGGCGGAGTGTCGTCAGACTTCTCGCCGTATAACAGGAGCGTAGACCAGTTGACACGAATTGAAGAGAAGAAACAAAAACAAAAAAAAAAAAAAACTCGCCTTATCCGGCCTACGAAGGTCTGTCTCATTCGTAACAGCTGTTTTCGTCGTCGTACGCGCATATGGGGTACCGTTCCGCGGACGCAACGCCGCAGCGTTGGTCACACGTTCGTGGAGTGATCGGTGAATTTCACAGATCTTCCAAAATTCCGAAAAAAAGAAGAAAAAAGAAAAAAAAAACAAAAACAAAGATCGCATCTTTCCTCGTCATCGAACGCATAGTTTCGACGAGGAAAGTAGTAAAAAACGACGACGGCGATCGAGAGAAGTGTCGATAATGATAACAATTACGGCGATAATAACAATATTATACGACGTTGAATGTGATTACCGTGGTAACGTCTGCCGATGAGTCTGCCGCCGTGGTGGACGCGCAAGTGCCGATGCAAATTCGTAGTTCCACACTGTCTGGGGTTGGTACCCCCCCTGACGACAACCGAACCGCAGATACGGCACTGCGCTCTGAGGGGGTCGTTGGAGCACAGGTCGAAATGGGCCCAAACGGCACTCGGATTAGCCATCGCTCTCAAACTCCGCGAATGCGATCTCACCCTGTTACCGGCGGAGTGATGACCGGATGACGTCGTCGTGTAAGATGTCGGTGTTACGTCTACCAGGCATTCCTCCTCGCTCTTCGGTTCCTGTTTCATGACGCTCCTCACAGCCCCCTTGTGCAGAATCTTACGTGCCCCGGAAATTTTGACGCCCTTCTTTCCAGCTCCCGGCCGCTCCTCCGTTTCCCCCTCCTCGCCCCGTTAGTCCGCGCTCTTTATTCTTCTCTCTTCTAGTTCCCCACGTTCACGCGAAGCGCGCCAACTTCGAAATATCACGCACTTTCTCGTTCGATTTCACGTTTGTTTTTTTTTTTAGTTTTCAATTCAACGTTTTTTTCACACACACACAAGCACGCACGCACGCGCGCACGCACAGTTTTCAACGTGCTTCGAAGACACGCGTGAATTTTCGGTATCGCGTGTCCAACGGCGGGACGAATCCTCGATATCGTCGACGATCAACGGTATTCGGACGGCTAGAATTCATCACCTGTTAGAAAACCACACGCGAGAACTACGCGCGGTGCCAAAAATCAGACAAACAAACGGCGAACGAATTTTTTCACCGTTGTTTCGAACCCGGTGAAAAAACCTATAATCCCACCGCTTACCGCGCGCGTTTGTACTTTGTCAACCTATTCCGTTGCCGCGGATCGACCGTACGTGTAATACCGAAAGAAACGTTGACCGAACACCTCACCAGGTCGACCTAACCAAGTACGAAACGCACGCGAACGTTCCAGGTATAGCAGCTCCCTAGGAACCCGAAGTGGGGAAAAGGATTCGCCTTAACAAGAACGGCGGCAAGTCCGATCTATTGTGTCCCTGTCCCCCTGGTGGATTATTTCGGGACGGGTCGTGTCCTCGAAGGACAAACGTTCCCTCGTGTCGTACACATGTGTATATATGTATATTTATATGTATAGCGTACGAATAGGCGCGTTGCGATATACTCGAAATTTTTACAAAGATCGTGCGGGCTCATTGAATTGGCCCTAGTTTGATTTATTTTTCTCTAATTTACGACGCTTGAACCGAAAGCTATAGCTGGAAGACGTCAGTTTTACGAAAAAACCGTCGGCTGTTCGCCTGCGAATAATCGTCAAAGCGAAACGTCGTCGCGGAGTCGTTTTCTCGGTTTCGAATGGTTCGTGAAAAAAAATTTTTTATTGCCGAAACAAGGGACGAGAAACAATTGCGAAATTTATCTTGAAACGTAACGAGAATGACGAGGTAACACGTGAGGCCCTCCACGTGTCGTAGCGGCCTATAGGATTTGGAATTTAGAAATTTTATTTTCAGCGCTCGGTCGACGGACCACCTCATAAATCCGACGGTCGCGGCTCCGGACCTTCATCTTTTTTTCTCAATAAATTTCCCCATTTATTTGTCTCACTTTTACTCGTCTCTGGTTAATTAGTTTCATCGGATTTCCCCGAATATCCTATACACCGCGATCGTGACGGTTATTTTTCTCCCTCCCAGTTTTCGACCGTCTCGAATTCCAGATCCGTTATTCGCCCCGTCAGTCGAGCCCTCTTATCAAACGGCCACGTGACTCGTCGAGACGATTATTACGGCCACCATGCTCGTACACGCACGACCATTGATAAGTTGTAATCTACGATACGTGAAACAGAACGACGTGCCGGCGAACGTAGGGCAACGTGAATCGTTTCGATTAGCGACGGACGTACATACGATTCGAGGGAAGTCGATTGAAGTGAGACGGACCGCTGCAGCAACGTTTCCCCCCCCCCGTTTCAAATGCGACGGTTATTTTTTGACTCGAAATATTCGAATCGCGGGGGGAAAAAAAACGAGAAAACGTTGCGTAATCGATATCGCGCGCGGATAGTCACGGGGGTAATTTTTACCGTTGGCGAGGGTAGGGAGGGGGGTGAGGGGAGGGAGAGGGAGAGGAAAGAGACGGGAAAAAATAATTGATCGTCGGTGACGCGGGCGGTGAAAAATGAACGGCGGCGGTGAAATCGGCGCGCTCGGCAATGATCGGGGGGGAGGGGGAGGGGGGGTAGAAATGAACGCGCAATCGATCGATCCCGTCGGATGCAGGCGCGTAGGGTCGGCAAGGTAAAAGAGAAAAAAAAGAAGAAAAATTCGCTCCGACGGTCGCGGCGACGTCGAAAACGAAAACGACGTCGTCGAACGACGAAGCGCGACGCGTGCACCGCGCCGCGCCGCGCTCTCCGGCGTCGCAAGGGCGTACGATTTTTTTGGGGGGGGGGGAGGGGGCTCGCGAAATACGCGATGTTCGGCCGGTAATCGAGGAGGAGGTTTTTTGTTTGTTTTTTTTTTTTTTTTCTTTTTTGTCGTCAGCGAACGGCGTTCGTTGGATAATATCGGGGTGGAACGGGGCAGGTGAAAATCGTTAAAAGTTCCACGGTTTTTCCGACGATCGAATGAATAGAATCCGGAATTATGCGGCGAATATAATTCTCGTCGTTGGTTTTGTTTTTGAAAACGGATGCGTGTTTCTGTAAGAGCGGAATCACGATTCCCTGCAACGACGTTCGGTCTATAAAAAGGAATTATTATCTCGCCCTGACGCGGTGTGATAATATATATATATATATATACATATATACGTGCAAATGGTGTACATGTATAAACAATACCTATATTTATTTACCAGTGTATGCATACGTATATATACGTACAAGGCAGAAGAAACCCTCTGTATTATAAACGAGATTTCGCGCACTCGGTATCGCGTCTACGGCGAAAATAAAGGCTAAAATTTTGCTGGTTTAGAGTCAAAGCTCAATATTAACGTGGTATCGTACTTTAATGAGATACACGGTCGAGGGAAGGGGGTAGCCGAATCAACCGAAGAAGATTATTTTTCAAAAAAACGTTCGATCTGTCGTGAAAGTTTCGTTAGCCGCCGACGTCGAGTAAAACTATTAATATACGCGTGTGTACGTTCGGTGGGACGGTGAAGTTTTTTTTTTTTTTTAAATAAAATAAAAAAAAAAAAAAAAAAGGAAGAAAAAAAAAATTCGATAACACGCACTGAAAGTCACTCGAATTAACTCGGCGTCGAATCACAATCACGACCGCGCGTAGAATCGGACACTGTGACGTTCCTTTATGTTTTT
The DNA here is from genome assembly GCF_917208135.1 of Athalia rosae. Classification (NCBI taxonomy): domain Eukaryota; kingdom Metazoa; phylum Arthropoda; class Insecta; order Hymenoptera; family Athaliidae; genus Athalia; species Athalia rosae. The sequence continues at coordinate 15,373,055 of NC_064026.1, forward strand.
TATATATTTTTTTTTTAAAGAAAATTCTTTTCTTTATTTCGCTCCTCGCGTTCACCCGTCGCGCGGAGCTTACGAAAAATCTACGTTGAATTTCCCGGATTCGTCCGTACTCTTCTCCTCGTTGTCACCGTTATTATTATCACGTTTCCTTCGGCGTCGATTTTTACGGTGGTTGGTCGGAAACGTCGGTACGAGTCGTGTGGAAAAAAAAATTAAAAAATTAAAAATAATTAACGATCCGAATCGCGGTGTCAAAAAAATACGCGTGAGATCGTCCAGGAAGAGCTTAGAAAATGGCCGATGTGCTTTGCACCGTGCTTCGGTGGTAACGATCCCCCCCGAACCCAGGAATGACTAAAATCGAAATCGGTGGCCGAGGGGCGTCGGGACGCGCATGTGCGACGGCGCCGGTCGTCAACGCATTATCTGTATCATATGTGCGCTCTACTGTCCGACCTGATTACGTTGCCTAAACGTCGTACCGCTGGGGCCATCGATTAACGTGTTACAATGTATTGTACCTCGCGTATTACGTAATATTTGCTCGTAGTGTGTAGCGATTTTTTTTTCGCCACCGCGTTCGCGGACGCCGATGCCCGGTGGAATAATCGAGGGAAAATAAGCGGGCGCACGGCGAGCGTCGCGACGACGATTCATTCCTCCGCTCCCGCGTGAACGCTTTCGGCTTTTCCCGCATACGGCGACCGACGCGCTAAAATTCACGAGCGTGTTGTACCGCGGGTATGACGGAAAAATGCGTACGACGCCGCCGCGAACTCGACAATTACGTAATTCCGTATACGTCCTCTACCGCTACCTACGTACTTTTTCGTACGATCCAACCGACGTCGTCGATTCCGCGGGTTTGTTTCGAAAAACGATACCTCGTCACACGTGTCCGCGTTAGCGCGCGGGCGGGGAGGGGGGGTTGGTGGACTCGGCAGAATTATTAACGAACGAACACCCCGCGCCCCGGACGAAGATCGTTACGTCTCGCGACACCGGCGTGTCCATTGGTCGCGATCGATTTACGTCCACATACATTGCGATCGGTATAAACAAATCCTCCCCGGAAATACGCTCGACGATCGATATCCGACGGCGCGACCGATATTTTTACTTCCCCTCTCTCCCCCCCCTTTCACGTCGGCGAGCACGAAGAATCGCATTCGTCTTCAATTCGAAATTATTCGCCATTTTTTTTTCCGCTCACTCTTGCGGTTGAATGAAAACGAATCGTGACGAAAAGTAGAGCGGGAGCTTCGAATCAGGAATCGTCTTATCGAAGTGAACGGGAAGTAGTCGCCCGCTACGACGAATAGCATTCGGTGGAGGTTCGAGTCCGGGGCTAGTTAGTAGTGCGCCACTACGTATTTCACGCGTATCTACGTCGAACGTGCGGCGGAGAACGTCTTCCGCCGGTGCAACTGGCGTTGCATAATTCGCAGGCGCCGGAAGAGGAGCAAAAAAAAAAAAACTATGCCGGGGACAACGCGAATCGTCGATCGCTCGGGGGGGAGGGGGGGGGGGGGGGGGTAAATAATTTCATTCGAATCGTCGAAATATTCGGATAATCGCTACTCACCGTCCGTCGGAATAGGTGAAAGTTGTTCCTGTCGGGGCTCCTGCCGGGCGATGGTCGGCCATTCGGTTGGCGGTGCGGCAAATTCGCCGCTGTTCCCGCTCGAAGATCGCGTCGCTCGTTTCGTCTCATCGTCTGCAATAATTTACGAATGTCTGTTACGGTGCGAAGAAATAAGCTAACGAAAGGCGTCCCCTTCTCGAGTGAACTCCAGTCGTTTCCCGGTCACACAAATCTATCTACCTTTTTGGCAAGAGCTCGGGGACGGGGTGTCTCGATGTTGGGACGACGGGGGATCATCAGCCGGCCAGTTCGCCCATGAGACGAAATCGTCGCGTTTCGCGTTACCCGATCTCGTCGATCCGGACCTGAGCTCGTCTTCTGAAACGACGCGGATACGTTGCTTTTTATTTCCTGGCGAATGGAATGAATCGATTTTGGAAATTTAATGTTTTTTGTCGTTTGTTGTTTTTTTTTTTATTACCAAGAATCACCGGCGGTTGTCCGAGAGCGATGTACCGTTTTCTCGCCAGTTCAGCCGCGACGAAGTCAGGATCATGATTGTGTTGCATCCGAATTCTAGGCTTCTTGCAGTCGGCCGTCGTTATCAAACTTCCTCGGCAGTGCAACGTTCTACCGACGCATCTCCAGCGGATGTTATTCGGCTGTTTCTTGTGCAGAGTATACATGAAACCCCTGTGAATCACCTTGGGACCACCTTTGTTCGAGAGGACCACCTGAAGATGCGACAACGACGTGAAAGAAAAAAAAAAAACAAAACAAAACAAACAAAAAAAACGAACACGAACGACGATCGAGTTCAAGGGGACGCCGTATACCTCGGCCACATTGGAATCGTCCTCGTTCAAAAATCCTTCCATTTTTACGAGCGAAGTCCGATCAGCGTGCGGTACTTCGGCACCCGACATCGATGTCCTTGATTCCGTTGTAACGATGCAAAAGATTTCTTCCACCCACCGATTCGCTGTGGACGCCAAACAAAAAATTAGGTCAATCTGTCGGTCACACCGATTAGACTCTAATATTATGAATAACCGATAAAATTTACGTAACAATTGATCCGTCATCGGTAACAAAGGAAATTCTTGTTCGTCCTTTTTTTCTGTGGATTTTTTTCACGCTCTCATTCGTTTGCTCATAGGAATCGCAACGACCTCCTTAAATCGTACTGAACGATTCGTTCGAATACCACGTGTACGGTCCACGCATCCTCGCGGTACTTTCAAAAAATAGTACGCTTATACGCTACGGAAGGCAGCACCATGTGGACGTTGGGATAAAAAAAAACAAAAGCACAAAAAAAAAAAAGATCACAGTGTGTGGCAAATGATAGCAATGAGCACGGTGACGAGATAATCACGTTTTCCGAAACCCAAAGATTCTGCGTGCAATGCACATTATACGCAAAATGATTTTTTTCTTTTTTTTTTTTCCTTTTGTTTTTTAAACTTGGAAATCACGGGGGATGATCGTACGAAACGGTTGTACTTATCGTACAAAAGTTAAGGAGAGGAAAAGAAAAGGAGAAAATTAAAAACGGATAATCGGATTATAAAATTGATCGCGGAAAGGATCGAATCTAACTGGAATTAATGACATGCGCGCGGCAATGATGATGCGTTGTCAAGTGTGCGGTGAATTACATCGTATCATGTAAATTTTTACCTCAAACTGGCGAGATGTCTGTACGGGTATTTGAAATCTTTTAGGAGATCAACAGCGGCGTTAGTATGAATAATTGATAAGTTTCAATACGGATAATTCACTTGACGCAAATGACAATAAAAAGTTATTGTACGCGTACGGAAATTTGTGGGGTATTGATGATTTACCACTTTTATTTCACTGGCTTGCGTTCGCCCGCCTGAAATTAAATGCCCGGGTGCCCGGTGCCCGGTGTTTACGATCGTGACACCGATGCTCGAAAATGGAACCTGCCAGATGCGGCTGATACCGAAATGGCCAACTCGCCGCAGCGACTGGAGACGGCGACGTGACAAAAGAACTTCACGAATATGGCACCGTCGCGCGTCGATCAATAAACGGCACCGCGGTTACCGAGGGGGGTGAGGAGCTTTCGTTTTTAGGGACGAATAAACGGGACTTCTTCCCAGATTTGGAGGGAAAAAAAAACAAAGGAAAAGAAAACAAAAGATAAAACCGACCGCCCGTATCACCGGCAGCTTCCCGGGATATTTTCGACGGTATTTAAAGGTCTCTCGTGAATTTTGACGAGTTATTTCCAGCCGTATTGACGTCACATCGCTCTGGAATAGCGGCGGTAAACAAAAGATTCATCGACGGTCGCGGGATTCCTCTTCTTGCATAGCTGTTGTTTGCTTCTCTTTCATTCGCTTTGTTGTTCGGAAACAAGAAACTATGGACAATCGAATGAAATTTTCGAGTGTTCAAATTTTCAAAGAGAATCACCTATATCGTATTCTGTATATTGCAAGTGGAGAGATGTTATAGCTGTTCGCGCATGTCGTTATAAAATTATTTAAAATTTAAAAAATCGATCGTTTGTTTGTCGGTGTCATTCTTCCTCTATGATATCTGTTATTTGTTGGGTGCGTAACGTAAGTTGCCCGCGAATATCCAATGATTAATAATAATTGACGAGGCAGGCTATTTTCGACGGCTACACGTATACACAAAACAGAGGCATCGATTAAAAATCCTAAAAAAAGGGTCACTTTGGCGGAGGTTTATTATTCCCATTATCCGGACATAGACTTACAATTAAGTTTATTGTTTTCTCTCCGATTGATTCTCTCCTCGGCGCGGCGTTAAAAACAATCGCGATTGCGGGCCACGTGTCGAAAACTACGCTCGATCCGAACATCTCTCTTTCGATTATGTTTGACTCTGTTAACAGGTTTTCAGAACTTGTTGCCTCGGTGCGAAACGCCTTCCCAAAAAAAAAAATGGCACTTGACGTACGATCGGTATCGACGCTCGAAACAAATGACTCGTCCAATTATTTGACGAACGCCATGGACGCTGCCGTTGCTACCGTGTAAAAAAAACTACTTCAACCACTCGCCGAAAATACGGGGGTAGATCGTCGGCCGACGTGCGAATCGGAAGAAAAAAAATAATACGGCCACTCGAAACCGGCTGGCCGTAATTTATAATTTTGTAAACGATTCACGTTACGTTTCGCAACTCGAAATATCGTCAACGTGGCCACGAAACGATTTAGTTCGAAATATCCTTCGCTCTGCTCCCTTATACGTCTCTCTCCTGCTGGAGGTAATATGATTCTTTTATTTCTTCTAATTTACGATGGTAGGATGTAGGCGACGATAAGGGACGGATATGGCGATTAGCTTTTGACGATGAAACTGATTCATCCATATTCGGTAGGATTATTCGTTGTTTTTTTTTTTTTTTTTTTTTTTTTTTTACTTTTCATCTTTTATTACATCTATGTAGATCATTACGTTATGTGCTCTACGATTGAGGACAAAAATAGAACTAGATCTCCTTGGATTCCATACATTTTGCGTAGGCACGTACGTAGGTAATCGGCGTACGACATCACCGTCATAAAATGCACTCCACCGTGGAGTGGCGGTATAATCGTTTCACCACCTCCGATCATTTATATTGATGAGTTAGTTCAAGATTTTTTTGCATAAATTATCTATTTACGAGTCTCCGTTTCTGAATAAACTTATAAAATAATGTGAGAAAAATATGACTCGTGATGCAAGTTACTCGCGAGGGGTTTCGCACTTTTACGCTTATTTTTACTCTGAAAAGAACCTTTGTCGTAATTCAGTATTCCCGAACGTCACGGTTTCACTCAATGATCATTCGAAATTAGTATACAAGCTCCTTATTCATCTCGCGAAATTCATCAACGCTCGCTCTTACTCGGAACAACAACAAGAAAAACAACAACCACCCGAAATATGGAATGGAATAACATTCGATACGACGAATAAAAATATCACGTAGCCATTTCAAGATTTCTTTTTTCCTTTTACCAAATTATCAAATTGACTTTACGATAGGAAAAAATATGCGCGTCACCTATATCGAACCGCTGCGTGAAGAGAATAACGCGATTGTTAATTTTTCTAATTTTTCTCTTCAATTATCGCACCGATGAGACGGATTCGGTAGACAATTGTATATTAGCACCATAATATCCGACCAACAATATATGGTAGGGGTAAGCAAAACAGAAAAATATCCACACGCGTACCAGTACTTCTATACGTGTTATTGACGACGCGTTTTAGACTTTTAGAGCGTGTTGAATTTTTCCCCCCCCCCCCTCCAAAAGTTTGACCTACCTGAAAATGAATTATAAATATTCGTACACGGAGCAGATCGTGGGAGCATTGAATGGATCAGTCGTATGGTGACCACGGGAACTTTGATGTGTTTTGTATCGGACGGTTGACGGAAAGTCGAAGATTAAATAGTGCAGGAGTAGAGAAGAAAAAAAAAGAAAAAAGAAAAAAGAAAAAGAGAGAGATAGAGAGAGAGAGAAAGAAGAAAAAAAAACGGAATAAATCAGAAACTATAATAACAAAAATAATAAAAATCAGACCTACTAAAGAGCGAAGAGAGATCTGGTATTCTAATCTTTGGGCCAGTAGCGTTCAAGACACCGTGCGTTCGACATGGACCGCGATTCCGAGATATCCAAATGGTTCCGAGGCCGGTCGATTTTCGTTACCGGAGCGACCGGATTCATGGGCAAAGTGCTCGTTGAAAAATTACTGAGATCCTGTCCCGACGTTGGTACGATATTCGTGCTGGTCAGAAAGAAGAAGGAGGTCCTGTCGAAGGACAGGGTAGAGGACATGTTCAAGTCGCGTTTGTTCGATCACCTTCGCGCGGCCGGTATCAATCCGAAGGACAGAATAGTGGCGATTTCCGGTGACGTAGCCAAGCCGAATCTGGGCATATCCGCGGACGAGACGCGTCTCCTCCACCAAACTGTGTCCGTCGTTTTTCACGTAGCGGCCACGGTCAGGTTCAACGAATCGCTGAAACTCGCCATCGAGATGAACGTCAACGGGACCAAAGCCATCCTGAATCTGTGCGAGGGGATGGTGAACCTCAAAGCGGTCGTTCACGTATCAACCGCCTACGCCAACTGTGACATACCTCTGATAAAGGAAAGGGTTTACCCGCCTCCGTACACCGTCAGCAAAATCGAATACTGCGTTTCCGGTCTCGACGACGATCTCTTGGATTCGATCACGCCGAGGTGAGCCTAGTTTCTTTGACCCGTATAGATTCGCGATGTACACGGTCCGAAAGTCATGTCGCCTCCGAACCTATGGCGAATTCGGCTTGTCCTCGGATTTTTTTTTTTTTTTTTTTTTTCTTCTCTCTTCTCATTTCGGTAACCTCGTTTACCCGAATTACCGATAGTTGGTTTCTATTTTATAGAACCAGCTGCCGCCGGATCTGTCAACGACCTTGCGTCACATTGACCCAGATCCGCAGCATAGCGACCATCGAGATTCGGATGCGAAAGAGCGAAGCTCGTCGAATTTCCGCGATGTTATCGCGTTGTTTTGATTTCTTTCTTATATTCGATTTTATACTTACAGATTGATCGGCAACCACCCCAACACGTACACATTTACGAAGGCGTTGTCGGAGCACGTGGTCGCCGGATATTCGGAGAAGTTGCCGGTCGTCATCGTTCGACCTTCGATAGTTTCGGGCTCTTGGAAGGAGCCGAGACCCGGTTGGGTGGACAGCCTTAACGGACCCACTGTGCTCATTATCGGCGTTGGAAAGGGACTACTGAAAACCATATGGGGGAAAAAGGAGATGGTCGCTGACCTTATACCCGTCGACGTCTGCATCAATTTGTTCATAGCCGCTGCTTGGGAGATAGGTGAGCCAGCTGTTTTCTCCGCCGGAATGCATCCGATAGAGCCTCGAAAATATTCAAATAAGAAATCCGGTTTTGCTGCACGATAAAACACGTTGTACACCAATTTTTTTTTTATACGGATACCGTTAGCCGCCCGAGAACAAACGGAACGACGAATAATCTCTATCCACGCGGGCGTGCGTACCACCGCGTGTAAAAGCGTATTTCGAAAATTTTCTCTACCTTTGTTTTTTTTGTTTTTTCGTCACCGGAAATCCGCCCGTCAATATTTCGCTGTGTATCAGCGGTAAATTATCGCGACACGAAACGTGCCAACGTCCACGTTGCATTTGGCGCGCGCGATTTTCTCAACTTCCTCAGACCCGATGAAAAACGTTCGAAGCGGGGGGGCCCCGTCTGGTTTACATAGTTTCGGCGGTCGGCGATCCGGAATCCGGATGAATCGGACAAATTGATCGCTCGAATTTTCCGGCCGGGACGTTCGTTAAACTTTAGCTTTCACTCGCAGGGAGCAGAAAGGAGTCGAGTTTGGTACACGACGTGCTGGTTTACAACTGCGTCTCAAGTCCGTCGAATCCCATCAACTGGAACATGTTCACCAGAGAAATTCTCGACTGTTCGACGCGGTACGCTATGAGCGATATCGTTATGAATCCGGAGTTACTGATGACCGATTCGAGGAGCACCCGGGCGTGGAGAAATTTCTTTCACCAGGACATACCCGCCGCCGTCGCCGACTCCTACGCGTGGGTCACGGGGGGAAAACCGAGGTCAGTGACCGACGGGGTGTTTTCACGATTCTGGAAACGATCGTTCGGTTCAACACTCGTTAGTAGCGTCTAGCCTAATTCTCTCTCTCTCTCTCTCTGCGATATTTCCAGATTCAGACGGTATCAGGAAAAAGTGAAGAAGGCCGCCGAAATGCTCGAGTTTTTCACGACCCACGAGTGGATATTCGAAGCCCATAACGTGGAGAAATTGAAGCAGCGATTGTCGCCGGTCGATCGTGAGATATTCAACTGCGACGTATCCGATATGGAGTGGAGGGAGTACGTGACCAGCTATTTTATGGGCATTCGGCGCTACGTGATGCTCGAAAAAGACGAAACGTTGAAGAAAACTAGGAAACAGGTCATCAGGATGGCCTTCGTTAATAAAATTCTACGCTTTGGTCTGTTCTCGGTTGTCGCCGTCGGCATAAAACGCCTCTACGAACTTTCGTTGACTAACTTACTTTGAATCGACCCGGTCTATTATAGAGCTAACTGACTAAGTTTGCGAGGTTGTTATCGGCTGTAACCACGTTACGGAATACGAGTTATCCTTCCGATCGGCGCGGCCGTTTCGAATCGGACGAATTGGAGAGGCCGGGACCCGGAGCGGAAATTGCTATTAACCACGGGCAGAATATCCCGCAACTTGCGGTACACAACGATTGACCGGACCCCATATTTTACACGCCCCGAACTCCGGCCGACGAGTTTGTCGAGATTGCGGTGATCGCATGGATTATCAGTTATAATCAAAGCTAGCGATAAGTGAAATTATTATTTATACTCTGTAGCTGTTATACTATATTGGACGTGCAATAAAATTCACGATTCTAATTAAATCCAATCTCGTTGTCGGTGCACGACGTAGATACTTTTTTCCGTCCTACCTTTTTCCGGGGTGGGGAAGGGGTAATCATCTTTTACACGACGAGGCACTTTCGGCTAACGACTTTTTTTTCTAAAGGTACATCGTCATCGCCCGTGCGTCACGAACTACAGGGTTGGATAATACGAGCATAAGATGATTACAGGTTTTCAGTAATTGATATTTCCTAATACACAACATTCTCCATAGACAATTATCCTAGCTTCGCAATCAGCCGCACGAAATATACTCTCGATGGAATAAGAAGGGGAGTCCCGAACGGTGTACCAGATCCAGATGTATCCGTTCAACTGTCGAGAGCGAACGCGGCAAGGCGCGCGAAAAATCCATCGATTCGATCGCGAGTTTGAGAGATTCGAAATTATCAATATATTCCAAATACCGATCGAACGTTTCTAACGACATGGCGGAAGAGGGCGAGGTCGCTAAGTGGTACCGAAATAAGGTGATCTTCGTCACCGGAGCTACCGGATTTATGGGTAAAGTCCTCGTCGAGAAGCTCCTGAGATCCTTCGAGGACCTCGGACCGATCTACGTGCTTGTACGACCGAAACGAAGCGTCCGCGTCGAAGAGCGGATCGAAAAAATGGCGGACTCCCGAGCCTTCGAGGAACTCCGAGGGGCGAGAGCGAATCGTGAGAACTGGATTCTCCCGATAGCCGGAGACGCGGGTCTCCCCGGTCTCGGAATTTCGGCCGAGGACAGAATTCTACTCCAGGAGAAGGTGTCCGTGGTGTTCCACCTCGCGGCCACCGTGAGATTCGACGAACCACTCAGAAACGCGGTGGCGATGAACGTACGGGGAACTCGCGAGTTGCTCCGACTCTGCCAGGGAATGAAAAATCTTCGCTCTTTCGTTCACGTCTCCACCGCCTACGCCAACTGCGATCGACCGATAATCGAGGAACGTTTCTACTCCCCTCCCCTGGATCTGACCGATCTGGAGGACCGTCTCGCTAATATCGACGACGATCTTCTCGGCCCGCTTACCCCAAGGTGACCGCCGATATTCCTATAGCTTCATTCGATCCCTCCGAACTCCGTAAACTAACCGAACTAATTCCGTTTGAATATCAGTTTAATCGGCAAACACCCGAACACCTACACATTCACCAAGGCTCTGGCCGAGCACGTGGTCGCGGAATATTCGGCCCGGCTGCCGGTCGTCGTTGTTCGACCTTCGATCGTCTCACCTTCTTGGAAGGAGCCGAAACCCGGATGGGTCGATGCGTTCAACGGGCCGACCGTGCTCGCCGTCGGTTCCGGCAAGGGATTGCTGGGCTCCGTGTACGGCCGTGGAGATTTCGTCGCCGATCTCGTACCGGTCGACGTCTGCATAAATCTTCTCATAGTCGCTGCCTGGGATACCGGTGAGTCCTCGGCGATAGAGATAAAACTGTATTATTATTATTATTATTATTATTATTATTATTATTATTGTTCGTACGGTAATCGGATGTCGGGTTCCATCGCAGGTGCTAAATTCGATTCGAAACCCGAGCGGAACGTTCGCGTTTACAACTGCGTCTCGAGACCGTTCAATCCGGTGACTTGGAACGACGTCGCCGTCGTTTACGACGAATGTACGAGGAAATACGCGATGAGCGGTACCTTCATGTGTCCGAAGGTCGGCATCACCGATTCCAAGGTCAAGCATGCATTGATCAAGATGTTCTGTCAGACCGTACCCGGTACGGTGGTCGACTTTTTAACGATGATTTCCGGCGGAAGGCCGTCGTGAGTGTCGATTTTATTCATCTGTTGTTTTTGATTAGCGTTAGACTCGAATGTTCCTCTCGGATACGGAAGGGTGAAACCCGTTTTTCAGGATCAGGCATTACCAGAGACAGTTGGAGAAAGCGAGTACGGTCCTCGAATTCTTTACAACGAACGAATGGGAGTTCGAGGCTAAAAATGCGGAGCGACTGAGGCGCCGCATGAATCCGGCTGATCTGAAAACGTTCGATTTCAATTTGGCCGATCTGGACTGGGCGGAGTACATCGACAACGGATTTTTGGGAATACGGAGATACCTTCTGAAAGAAGAAGACGACACCATTCAAGCGGCTAGAGAAAACATCGTCAAATGGGCTCTCATCAAAAAGACCGTCAGGATATTTTTCGTTACCTGCACAATTGCTATTTCTGTAATCGGACTTTTTACCGTTTACTTTAACCGGCCCCACTTCTTCGGATAACAAAGAACTATTCAACGACCTCGTTGTTATTGCTCCAGAGTATGAACAAAGTAAATAAATAAATCTATTCCCATACGTCGTCCGAATAATACCTACATTCACAAATCTGATTCATCGAATTTTCAACGTATGTTAATTAGCCAGGATTATTCATTTCTCTTTTAAATTAGCATAAATTCCGATTATTTTATTTTATTTTTTTTTTATCCAATTGGAACGCGACGTCTTCTTTTCCGGTGAATCATAACTGTGCTTTGAGTGGAGTCGGCGTGATCTTGATAAAACGACAAGAGAAGAGAGAAAGAGAGAAAAAAAAAAAAAAAAACAGATTCACGAACGAAACATTCTCCGACACACTTTTGTATAATTATCGAGATTTCAGCGCAGCGCGGACAAGTAGTAGACTCCCGAGTAAGGGCTGGCAAAAATTAGCGCCTGAACGACGCGCGACAATGATGTGTGTTCGGTAGCGAGTCGCCAGGGAAATTATCACTCGAGGATTAGCCGAAGAGGCGGTGACTGATGATATCTTCAGTCAACGGAAGAGGCTCGTAAAACTGCGTAACAACCGCGTTGAAATATCGAAACGATGTCCGCGATCGAGAGGCGTTCGAAAAGCGGATGAAAATAATGCGTTCTTCTTTCATCATCGATTATCGTCTCTTTCGGTAGCGGCGTCACCCGCAACGCTGCAGATTACGTATAGGATGCACCTTCTGACGCGAATCGTTAATCCGCCGATTAATAAACTAGCGGTGCCATAGATATATTGAACTTTTTTTCGTCGGCGGGCACTATAACCGAAAACAAGACATTATCGTAAACTAGTTTTGTTCACCGACTTGATGGAAAAGAGACGAAAAAAAAAAAAAAATAAATAAAAAAATTTCTTGCCCGATTACCGCAATGACTAGCGTACAGTGAGCTTCGTCACAGGCGCATTTATTTGTCTGTTTTTTGATCGTTTGCGCGGGATGTTATGTTCACATCGCTACGTGTATTGAATACGATTGTAATACACAAGAGGCAAGAAATAGTCTGTACACACAACGAATTATAAACCGACCCGGCGGCGGTGTAATCGACTAATCGACTAACGCATAACGAGATACGCGAATCCGAAATCGGCGTCGTCGCCAGCAATCGTTTTTCTCTTCCCATCTCACGTGTGTACATCCGTTATCGGGCGATCGTGTGATCCCAGCCGGATCCCGGGGGGGGGGCTGAAAATAAAGTCGACGATTTCAAGGCCGGACTGCACTTTTCGAAGATCATCGTCGCGGTATAAATGGCTGCCGAGATTTTTCGCGGCGCTATTACGGGGTGTACGGATTCGTTTCGCTTAACGTAATCACGTATACGATGATGTTTTCGGCCCGCGTACTTTCGCCGTCGTGTCGTTTCCCTTTCCCACTCCGATAATCCGAACATCGCCACTATTACGGGACACCGCACTTAAACTCCCATTGATGAACGCCGCGTCGACACAACGTGCGAACATTGAGCTGCCGACAGTCGGAACGACAACGCGCCGCGAGGACGGAACACGTTCGAAGAGTCGAGGAAACGGATAAAAGTCTAACGAGGAAATACCGCGACCGCAAACGGCATGTCGGGTGCATCCGAAATCCGCGAATGGTACCGCGGTAGGGCCGTTTTCATAACCGGTGCCACGGGTTTCATGGGCAAGGTATTGGTAGAAAAGCTGTTGCGCTCGTGTCCGGACGTGGGACCGCTCTACGTCCTCGTTCGGGAGAAAAAGGAGGTCCTCTCTATGGACCGCGTCGAGGATATGGTGACGTCCTATCTGTTCGACGAGTTGCGCGCGGCCGGCGTTAATCCGAGGGACAGAATCGTCACGGTCCCCGGGGACGTGGGACTCCCCGACTTGGGAATATCGGCGGAGGACAGGCGGGTACTGCGGGAAACGGTTTCCGTGGTGTTTCACGTCGCGGCTACCGTGAGGTTCGACGAACACATGAGACTGGCGGTAGCCATGAACCTCGAGGGCACAAGGGCTGTGCTAAATTTGTGCCAGGGAATGACCAACCTAGCGGCGGTCGTTCACGTATCGACCGCCTACGCTAATTGCAATCTTTCGACAATCGAAGAACGCGTCTACCCGCCACCGGCCGATCCCGATAAAGTTACGCAGTACGTCAGCGGACTCGACGACGACGCTCTCGATTTCATTACTCCCAGGTGATTGTTTTTTGTTTTTTTCTTATATACATTTCCATACGATGTGAATATCGCATCGACGCAACGTGCGGAGGTAACGGGGACCGTTGCCCAAGTAAATTGAAGAGAAGAAAAATTTTCGAAACAAACGATCCTCGTCACAGATGGACGATAAAAAATGAACGAACGCGAAGGTGCGAGTAAGTCACCCTCTGAACGACGGTTTTCAATAATTTTCAGACTGATATCGGGTCACCCGAACACATATACTTTTACAAAAGCTCTGGCCGAGGATCTGGTATCGAAATGGTCGAAATCGTTGCCAATAGTGATAGTTCGTCCTTCCATCGTGTCGGCATCCTGGAAGGAACCGCAGCCCGGATGGGTGGACAATTTCAACGGACCGACCGCCCTGGTCGTTGGCACGGGAAAAGGACTTTTGAAAACGATGTACGGACGGGACAACATATCGGTCGATCTGATACCAGTCGACGTTTGCATAAACGCGTTCATAGCTGCAGCTTGGGAGATGGGTAAGGTCGTCGATCGAACGCTTGTATTTCAAATCGATTGAATAATCTCGATTATTTCAAAACTGTGGCGACGCGACCGAACCCTCCGATCATTTTACGAAATTTCTGTACTTTCAAAATTACATCGTTGCGTAACTCGCGTTCGTGCATTTTTTTTTTTTTTTTTTTTCCACCACAAAATACTTGATAGGATCGCGTGCACGTTTGTGTAAACTCGCACCGTAGAAAGTAGATCCGTTGACACACCTACTACCGTCCAAATAATATTGCATAATTGTTCGTTGCAATTTTGATATATTTGTCGTTGTTATTATTATTATTATTATTATTCACCGACTCTCCGATCGGATTGTCGCAGGGTCGAGAAAGAGTGGTAAATTAAAATCGGACGTGTTGGTGTACAATTGCGTCTCGAGTCCGTTCAAACCGCTCACCTGGAATGGATTCATAAATTTCATGTCTCCCTACCTGGTGAAGTACGCTATGAACGACGCCTTCATGGCCCCCGAAATGACCATGACGACGTCGAGGGTGAAGCACGTGTTGACCAATTTTGCTTATCAAGCCGTACCCGCTACCATAGCGGACTTTTTCATATGGTTCTCGGGGGGGCAGCCGAAGTGAGTGTTTTCCCTGTTTCTTTTTTTTATTCTCCGATTCCCTCGTTCCTCTGATCTATTTTTTTCGTTCTTCAGGTTCAAGCGGTATCAATCGAAATTGAATCAGATGGTGGCGATGCTGGAATTTTTCACGTCCCACGAGTGGGTGTTCCGCGGCAACAATCTTCAACAGTTGAATTCGAAATTGAGCGCGTCCGATCGGGAACGGTTCGATTTCGACATGACGAAAATGGACTGGGACAGCTACGCTTCGAGTTATTACCTCGGTATCAGGAGATACGTAATTAAAGAGAAGGACGCTACGATACCCGCAGCTCAGAACAGGATAAAAAAATTAAGAATTATGACCGCGGCTGTGAAGACCGGACTTTTTGCTACCGTCGTTATTTGGCTATTGAAATATTACGTCGCGGCCAAATTGTCGAGCCGAGCCAACGCTGGTCAATTTTAATGATATTTCACGTGCTCGTCTATTGCAGTATTTTCATTGAAATAATTAGCATTGTGCGCGCGCTCCACTTCGTTTTCTTGTTACTTTGACTTGGGACGATAATTATTCTCGCATATACTCATGTACATAAATTATACGTCGTACGAGTAGAGCAAATATTAGCTAAGTAAGTAAATTTTTATGCCGTAGGTATACAATAATGGTTGTATGCGGCGGTCCAAAATCTAAGTACCTATAAACTTCGTTTCCGTCGAAATTGATTGATCAACTACGATGCCCTCGGTTAGACGTGCGGTGTTCATGCGCGATGCGCGCATCGCATTATTCGTTGTTTACTTTCAAAATACGCGTTAGTTCGATATTACCGAATCCTGCATATATGACGTTACGTATACCTAATGAGCATACCTACTTTTGTTTACACGTCGCCTGCACTCGCGTTCGTCTTACCGGAGTAGATATCTCGTGATTCTGGTTTTGTCTTGAAAAAGAGCCGGGTCTCATTCGGTTTCGTTTCGTCTCTTTGCCGCGCTGCAGACTCGAAAATTCCAACTCCCAAATAATGTTTCCGTATCCTAGCGTACTTCGAGTTTACATAAGAATCAAGGAAACTAAGAATTAGAAATATTTTGAAAAAACACAAAACCAACAAGCAAAATCAGGTATGCTAATCAAACTTACCCGCTAATTCTCAAGTGTTATTAATTTATTAATTTCTTAATTTTTAGTGACGTTATCTATGAAAAAAAGGTGCGAAATCCTTACCATAGAAATCATAAGTATAGTTTTACGAATGAGTCATTGTACATCGGCTAGTTCAAGGCTAAAAGATCCAAAGAGATCCTTCAATTATCATTGTAACCATTTTAGGAATAAAGTTCGTAGAAAAACTTACCTCATCGTGACGTCTTCTAGCACCTATTTCATTTTGAAAATGTTCGATTCCGCATAAGTTTCGGATATACATTACTTGTACGGTATAGCTATGTATATTCGCACCATACGGAGTCTGTTGGTGAAGAAACGAAAAAAAAAAAAAGAAATACAAAAAAAAAAAATTACTTCGGGCCTGCACATTCAGTCTGTCAGTTGCTGTAATCAAATAAAATTAAATCCATCGAGTCCTTCCGCAAATCAGGTTTTTTATCCCACGGCGGCCCCTGCGATCAACACTCCTGATGCCCGAAGCGATAGACACGTCTATTACATACCTATTCATATTTATGATGATCCTTTGTCCTCACAGAAATCTGATGTTGAATATGAATTATTATAGGAGTGTCAACTACTAGATCGATCGTTCAATGGAATACAGAAATTTACATCTAACAATCCAGCGATCTTGTAGCTAGTTTGTTTTTTAACATTTAACCTTTTCCTTTTCACGTCTTCCCTTGTTTATGTCTTGTTTTCCTTTTTATCCCCCTTTTTCTCTCTCTCTCTCTCTTTCTCTCTCTAATGAGGTAGTAAGATGAGGTACTTGCTAACACGAGAACGTGATATAGATATTTTTTTTGTCTCGTTTTTGCCGCCTTTCATGAAGGTTATTTGTAATCAAATCTTGACAGAGCATAGATATTTCCTCCAACATTCATATGCATCAATTAACCATAGGTAACAGAAAACAATGAAGAAAAAACCAAGAAGTTATTCAATCGCAATGTAAGAATATCACAAATGATAATAATATGATTAATTAGTCTCTTCTACATACTTGAGGGCAATCAATTACTTAAAGTCGTTCAATTTTACAACACGCAATATAATATTGACGATAAGATTGCAGCAACAGCGTACTGTACGATGCAACATTTCGATTGGTACTCTTCTTCGAATGAAAGAAAACAAGGGAAAAAAAACAAACAACGAAACACGATGTGCTCGTATAACATGCAACCGAATTTCACTTCAATTATGTCGCGTTCTCCAACTTTTACGTAAATAGAAAAAAAAAAACACTGACAATTACTGAATAAATAAATAAAAAAATAGACGTACCACGTAATTTTTGTATATATTTGAAAACAAAAAAATCACATAAATAAATAAATAGACATCAGCGATCATTTGGAAGGTCACTAATTTTCAGGCTCAACAGCGCGCATTGTATGGCGAGAGCGTGAACATCGTATGCATAATTACTATACACCATATTGCACTTACATTATATAGACATTGTACGACTATTGTTACCGGTACGTAAGTAAAATGAGGCAAATAATGCGGTTTTCTTATTTCATTTTTTTTAAATGTTTCATTGATTTTTTTCTCTTCTGGTTTGTAATAGTACATTATAATATTAATTAAATTAATAATATTAAATATTATTTTGTTGTATGCATCATGTGATTGGATAACATTACAGATGAGACTAGCTGGTGATGACCTTCATGGCGCTACCTTTTTAAACCTTGGGCTCTACATTATCATTATTCAACATTTTCCTTATTATTTATTAATTAATTTATTATATCTTATTTTCATTTCGCTTATTTATTTCAATGAGTTTCTTGGCAGCGGTGAACTATGGGTCACCAAACAATGTTCGTTTTTTTTGTTCTTTTCGTTTTTTTTTTTTTTGGTATTTTTTATCATTTCTTATTTTTATTATTTTTCATGGGAAGCCCACTTCGAAGTGCGTAACAAACGGTTACTTGTTGTTTTCTCTTATTATTTTTCTTTATCATTTTTATTCGTGTTTCGTTTTGTTCTCTTTTTTTTCCTTTATTATTGGTCTTTATCTCAAGAAACGATTATTAATTGAATTACTTGCGATCTAATAATTTCAAAAGGCACAGGCAACTGAAATAATTGAATTCTATAAATTTGGGATCCTATAAATATAATTTTTATAAAGAAAACATTGTGAATTTCTCGTCACAAATCTCTAGGTATGATACAACACGTTAAATATTTTATTTGCACAATGCAAGCTTTAGTTTCATAAGTTTTAATCGACTATACATGTGAAAAAGCAATTTGTTTTTTATTCGAACAGGTTATAGTTAGTTCCGCTGTTCTGTGTTGGAAAGCAGTTATGAGTTATATAGTTTATGAAACTATCAGTTCGTTAAATTCTTAATTTGGCTAAGAACCACTTTGATACCGCCCTCGCGAATTCATCGTTCCATCTTTTTCGGGCAATCGACGCAATTCGGCAATATTTACAATCCTATTTTTATTAATTCCTACACGCAGAGCTGAAGCTAGAACGGCGATAGTTTAAATTGTCAATTATAATAATTGGACTTTAGATTATAATACATTATTTAAAACTACTACCAGAGTACGATATATGCATGTATAGGTATGTATACATATACATATAATAGGTATACAACTTATGTGAAGAAAAATGCACAATTCCCTAGGGTAAACTATAAGGTTAGGTTGCCAATGCCTTTAAAATTTTCAAGACTTCACATGCTACAATAATTATGATAATCCCATAAGATGAATTGGACATGTTCGAACAAAATACACCTCGTCAATCGACTTTGATCGGACATAATTTTATACAGAACAGAAATAGCAAAATTTTCACACAAAAACGCGTCGGGGTACTTTCAGGGTTCGTGGGTATTCAAACGTCTCAATCGACGCCTTTACAGTTGAGTAGTAGCGGCTCTAAATCGCCACAAGAGTTTTGTGTGACTTGGACGATAAGCTATTTCAAGTACCTGAATGAAACGAGTCAATCCGTCACCGAACATCAACGTCGAATCGCTTCAGGGCTGAAAAAAAACCCTTTCGAAAACCGAAATATTTTCATCGGAACCATTGCGTTTATCTACGCGAGCGAATTTCGCTTCTTTGCTATTGAGAATGTCATTTTTCAACGGTTCTTCGTTCATTTTTGTGGCTAACTGCCTCCATTAAAACCATTCCAAAGTATCTATTCGAGAGCGAAGGAAAAGAGTGCTGGATATCGTATAACAAAAATTTCTCATTCGTCGAGTGTTTGTTTTATTCACAAGTATCCATTATCTTTTCAGAAGTGAACACTCCGAAAAAACGTTCGAATAAGGTATATCCCATGTTTCATTGCGTTCGCGCAATTGTTCTAACATGCGCAATTAGAAAGCTTCTCTATACGAAGTGTGATTGCGAATTTTCTGTATCACAAACGTTCATAGTTTCAAGCTTCTACGTCTACGTTACGGTGTGTAGCTTATATAGGGATGCTCAATCGGCGTACTAATTCATCCGTCCATTCGTCCGACCATACATTCATCCGACTATTCACCCGTCACCCGTCAAAATGTTTTTTCTTTTTTTCTATTTTTTTTTCTTTTTTTTTTTTTTTTCTCTTTGATCCAGAAATTCCACCACTCTTTCCTGCACGATACTCTAGCCGTTGCTAATATTTATAAACGATTACCATAGTTAAAGTGGCGAACTTGTGGGAGTCCGTATACCAGCCTTTCCTCATCAGGGTGGCCGAGCATATCGGTCGAAGGGCTATCCGTGCCTTGATATTATGCTCAGAGTAAAGCTTATGCTTTTTATTATGCTTATCGCTATCTTCGGTTTGGGTTCTGAGCCGTCAAACAATCATGCGGCACATACGCAGTACGAAAGACAGCAATGAAAACCACGCGGAACGAGCCAATGTACTGCGCGAAAGTAGAATCCGCATGACCACCAACAGTGCGCCAAACTGCACCGCTCTGTGAAGCCAGAATAATCTGAAAGTAGATAATTATATTTTATCGTCAATCGGCTGTCGCGCTTCCTCGGGCGGAGGGGGGGGGGGGGGCGTACGCGATCGGCTAAAGATCGTCACCACTCACTTGTTGATGTAAGAACGTGCGGCCGGCAATGTTTCCGGTCTCTCTTTAAGAATGAAGTGTCGGATACCCAGTATGTACTGTTCGAGGTACGCGGGCCAATCGATTTGGCTTACATCGAACATGAACGTTTGTTTATCTTCGACGCTCAGCTGTTGACCCAATCTCCTGACGTTGTCGTCCCGGAAGTTCCACTGCTGAGTGCTGAAGTACTCCAAGCATTGCGCGGCCTTGCCCAGTTTCGCCTGTACCCGCACCATTATCGGCCGCGATCCTCTAAGCCTGGCCATAAAGTCCAACATGTGAGCGGGCAACGTGTGCTGAAAGGTACTGCACACCGCGTTTATAACCGCCGAACTCCGGCAACAACCGTCCGGATACCAGACCGCGTCGTTCACGGGATGCAGCCGGCTGAATTTGAACGACAAGTCGACGAATTCCTTCCACGTTATGGGATTCTGCTGGCCGGAACAACAATTGTACACCGTGATGCTGTCCGAACGTTGCGTCGCCGTTTTCCAAGCGGCGCATATCATCAGATTGATGACTATGTCGACCGGCACCAAGTCCGCAACTTTGTCGCCGTGACAAAGCATGGTTCTGCGCGCGTCGACGATGACGAGGGAAAAGAGAGAAAAAAAAAAAAAAAAAAAAAAAAAAGAAAAGGGGAAAACGAAAAGCCATTAGTTCGACGAACCTGTTACCGCCTCACCCTTGAATATTTTCTCTCAACGCTCTGAATTCTAAGGCAACGTTACCTGAAGAAACCTTTTCCTGCCGCCGCTATGATTCCTGTCGGACCGTTCCAGTTGTCGACCCAACCGGCGACGGGCTCTTTGAACGAAGACAATACTATCGAAGGTCTCACTATGGCCACCGGCAACGAACCGCTCTCTCTGAGCAGCATCCTTTCCGCCAACGCTTTGGTGAACGTGTAAGTATTCGGGCGTCCGGCTATCAGACGAGGCGTCAATTCCTCTATGAGTTTGTCGTCCATCCATTCCGTGCAGGCGATCACTTGTTCCGGTTCCTGCGGTGTCGGATAAATCTCTTCACCAACGTCGTTTCTGTCGCAGTTGCAGTAAGCGGTAGAAACGTGGATAACGGCCTGAACGGACACAGAGAGAACAATAAGTGGAAGCTGGTCAATCGACGGAGAGTCGAATTTTCGGTCGAAGAAAGGAAAATGTTGACGAAACCAATCGGAACGAGTGGATGAAAGAAACCGGGGATCTCTCCGGTTTCTTCGCGGATATCTCGAGACGGTAAAACGAGTCGCTAAGCGACAGGGGGGAAGTGAAATGATTAACGCACACGTATTAACTCGGTATGTAAATCTCCTCGAGTCGATTGCGACGTTGTCCAGGTGACACAATGATTATTTGAGGAATGCAGCGCGACGTATAACGTCATTTTTTCATCGTAAATTCGCGTCGCCTGTCGTTCGACGAACGACAAACTCGACGTTCCCGGTACAAGAAGGCCGCCATGTGTACAAACGATAAATTCCTGGTTCGATCAATATGGACTTATTGTAATGATTGACGCAGTCGTTCGAACAAAGCATTTTAACGTCGCGCATAGCGAGGATGCGGCGACGTGAAACCCAAACATCTCACTTGGGAATGTTAATTTCGGAATACCTTATTAGTTCTGTAATTCTTATGAAATTTCAATTGAATGATTGAGTGAAATTTTTTCAATTAGTTATTATTCAACGCGGCCCCCGTGCCCCGTGGTGATTTGTACACATCCGCAGTAGACTTATGTAAATAATTTCTATTGCGTTTATACTCGTCTTCGACGCACGGTAATTATTGTGGTTTAATTACCTCCAGATTTTGCATACGATGACAGAGTTGAATGATGCGTTTCGTTCCGAGCATGTTTATGGTCACCGACAACTTCAGAGCCTCGTCGAATTTCACCGTTGCCGCCGAATGGAATACGACCGAGACGAAACGAATCAGGGTAGCCTGATCGCTCTCCGAGATGCCGAGTTCCGGTTCCGTCACGTCACCGGCTACCGGTATTATTTTGAACAGTTCGTGCGGACAGTCGCGTCGTAGTTTCTCGAACAACTGAAAATCGGAAAGATGACGGGGGTTAATTTTTTCCACGATAGCGTAATCGGGATCGAGAATTGTTCGATGCGACAACGGAGGACTTACCGGACCGTTCAGGAGCTCTTGTAACCTCTGCTGGACGTCCTGTCCTTTCTTCGGTCTCATAAGTAGATAGATGTTCTTTATTCCAGGACACGACCGTAGCAATTTTTCTACCAGTACTTTCCCCATAAACCCGGTACCCCCGGTTATAAATATCGACCTATCCCGATAGAAATCCTTTACGGAAGTATATTCGCCACCCGCCATTGTGGCCATTTCCCCGATTGACTAGATTTCGCGTGGTAAGAAAAGGGATTTTTTTTTATTTTATTTTTATTTTTTGGTTTTTTTATTTTTTGTTTTATTTTTTTTTTATACGAAGGAAGCCTATGAATTATAGATTAAAGATGGATCGTTTTGTCGAAGACTCAAATACGGAGGTCGCTACTACACGACGGAATTGCAGCTTCGTTTCTACTTTTCCTGGTTCTCAGTGTTGCGGTTGGAACTGGCCTCATTTCGTGCTATTGACGATTATTTTCCTAAAACAAAAGAACAGAGAAAATATTAACGTCAATTCGCTCATCGCACCGGAATAATTCTCATCAACGTCAACGTTACGTAACGAGATTCATTGTTACGTTTCATAGGTAAAGCGATACTCTATTTTCATTTTTTTTCCTCTACCCCTCTCTCTCTCTCTCTCTCTCTCTCCCTCTCTGTATATCTCATAATATTCACACGCGCGGATATCACACAACCGTAAAATAAAAAAGTTGAAACAATGAAAAAAAATGCGTTTTGCGTGAACGATGAATTTTTATTCGATGAATCTATAGGTAGTCCGACGATGATCTCATTTTCGTCTCTCCTATTGATTCATATTCGCCAAGGTAACGTTAATCCAAAGAACGCGGATAACTTCCGAGTGTTTGTAAAATTTTCAAATCGGTTGCCGTTGTAGCACGTTTAAAAAAAAAACCAAAAAAACAAATTACTGTACCATGACGACACTGTGAAGTAAGATATCGTCGATGACGAGTCTCATTACGATCGTTTCACAAAAATTCTTTTTCCGAATTCGAATTAGTGAAATAATTTGATAACCTTATCTCCGTGCAAAGATTCCGATGAATTTCATAGATAAAACGAAACCACGTAACACACCTGATCTGATAACGAACGCATAATAATTTCTTTACGTACGGAAGTTACGACCGAGAAAACAAAAGAAGAGAAAAATCAAAACCGACGAGAACAAAAATTATGCGTATAAACGACTGTAGTTTCATTGAATCGCGATTTCCATTTTAATCGTTTCGTTTCTACCGTATGAGCGAAAGTATGATCGATCGAAAGTTATGAAATTTCGTCTGCTGAATTTCAGGGGGCCTTCGGTTTTAGCGCTCGCCATCCGTTCCGGTAACGAGTAGTGGGCCCCATTCATCGTTTTCTCTACATAACGCCGAACTCTCCGCGGCGTTTCATCGATGTATGTACCTCGGGGCACCGTATAGTATACACGTCCGATGACGAATGTAAACCTCGACCTCGTACAAGTGTCGTCGATCGTGTACGTCGCGTCTCTCCGTCACGAGCTTCCGAAGAAACGCTCGAGTGCGTCTCAAGAGACTAATAATAAAACGGAAAAGCCGATGTGTTCGTAGTGCACGTTATACGTACTACACACACGGACGTATCCCCGTACATCAAACGTCGAGGAGCGTCAGAGGCCGGGCGTAGCGTCGATGACCCGAGTTTTCGAGACCCCTTCGCGAAAACGAATCGTCCGACTCGAGTCGGACGATTTGTGAAAATGTTTCTTTTTTTTTTTTGGATTTCTTTTTTCTTTTCTTTTATTTCATCGCCAATCGCGTCAACGACTCAGTTTCCAACGATTGTTGTTGTTGCGCGCGTATACTTTCGCCTTGTGTAAGACGAATTTACAAAGAATTTCAAAACACGCGTATACGTATGTATGTATACGTATACGTATACGTATACGTTGTGTGAGTCGCGTCGATATTTCGATGACGAAAATTGTGAAATTAAACGTGAGTGAAATTCGGATGTATTCGTCGCGCACGATAAGTCCGGTGTTAATCGCAGAACCGGAACCTCGTTTACCTGGTAAACCGGACAGAGTTGGTCTCAGCCGCCTTTTGTTATTCTCCGTGCGTAACGCGGTATGTACGTACGTATAACGTACGTACGCGGGAACGTGTCGCGATGATACACGTGTAACGGAACGTTACACCGGAACTATGAAATTGTAAAGTTTTATCGAAAAACTTGAATAATCGTTACGTAAAAAATCTGAAAACCGGGCTTCACGATGTCCATACCTTGAAGGGGTTTAACGATGCGGTACGCGACGCGCGCTACGGTTTGGTAGCCAGACGCGACGCGCGACGCGACATCGACGCAATGCACGTTTACCACCACGCGACGAGTAAGAGTAACACAGAGAGAGAGAGAGAGAGAGAGAGAGAGAGAGAGAGAGAGAGAACCGACCGACGTGACAATTATTCCATATTTCTGGGTCAGCCAAAACCGGAAATCATACTCTTCGTTCATTCGTATAACGACGTGTAGCTCGGGACACGTAAGTATCGCGACACTTTTCGATGCTTCCGACGGAGGAGATGAAAATTTCCACGTTTAAAAGCTCGTTGGAAATTTTCTTCTTTCTATACCGTTTCCAATCTCCTGCTACCGACGCTCTTCCGTTTTTTCTATTAAAGAAAACTATAAATAAATATTCGAAAAAAAATGGAACGGAACAAGCGTGTGAGGACATTTTTGTAACACCTGTACGTGGAATATATATATATATATACATAAGAAACAAAAAAAGGTGAGGAAATAGCGAAAGAAAGGGGGACGAGTAGTAGTAGAGAAAAAAAACAAAATAAAAACGGAAACATTCGTAGCCAAGAGCGGAGCACGTAGGGACTACGGGACAAAGTTACGTACAATAGAGGAAGAGAATCGATATCTCAATTGAGATGCTCTCGCGCGGACCTTGCAACCAACCACCCATGCTGAGCCAGCTCTCGTTACGTATCTCGGCTTGATTAAAGAGAAAGAGAGAAAGAGATGGAAAGAGAGAGGAATAAATAAAAAAAAAAAGACTAGAAGAGAAAAAAAACAACTCTTTCTCCCCCCCCCCCCCCCCCCTTTATTTCTGTTTTGTTTCGTTTTTCAAAACTTGAAAAACGTAGTAAATAATAAACCCGAGAAGGAAAAAAACGTGATACGGGAGGGTCGGGGGGACGGACGGAGAAAAAAAAAAAATAAAATAAACATCCGAAACTTCGAAAATCCAGGGGATAAAAACAGGGCGGTGAGAAATTTTTTTTTTTTGATAAAACGGAGGAGTCGGAGGATCGTACCGCGAGGATTCGAGAGGGGTGAGGGTGAGGGGTGGGTGGGGAGGGGGGGGGGGAGCAAAAGTGAGGTAAAAGGGGGCGGGGGGGGGGGGGGGGAGGCAGGGTCAATGTAGCGGTTGAGATGGCGGGGGAAGCAACGGACAATGGGATTCTGGGTCACCGTCCCGCCCTAGCGGTCACGGAGGCATCGAAGCGCAGGAGGAATCGACCCCGTTCCACGGAGAACCCGTTACGTTGCGAGAGCACCGACTCCCGGTGTCGTGGATGCCGGGGGCTTGAAAACCGGAGGGGACTCACGGGTGTGTGAATAGAGCGGGATATAAAGAGAGAGAAGGAAGAACGAGAGAGAGAGAGAGAGAGGAGGGGACACCCCGGGACGTTATATACGCCAGAAATTCCAACACATTCGCTGCCGTTGCTCGGTTTACTCCTTTGACCGAAACTGTACTTGACCGACCGATTTTTTGTTTTTTTGTTTTTTTTTTTTTTTTCCTCTCTCCCAGCTGCACGCTACGATCGCGATCCCCGAGCAAGCCACGCTCACCGATCTCCCGAAGCTTTATTCGGGCACCAAAGAAGAACGAGCGAGATCCGTCGAGATTTTTTTTTGGTTTTTTTTTTTTTTTTTTTTTTTTATATCATTTTAAGATTTGTTTCGATTTCCTTTCAAGACCGATTCTTTGCGAAAAACCGACGGAGATCCGCGCTCGCGTTTCGATCCGCGCAACGTAAGACGAGCGAATTGACATTTGAGCGTACTGCAAGGTGACCGTTTGGATGATAATTTTGAATGTGTTTTTTTTTTTTTTCGTTTTAGCTTATTCATATTTTTCTACAACGATAATCAAAAAAAAAAAAAAAAAAAAAAGAACATCCATCCGATCGAGAGTGAAAAAAAACATTTGCATAACTCGATCTCGTGTACACCTAAACTGAACACGACCGGCGCTTGTGTATACAAATATGAATGATTTTCATTAGTATAACGTCTAATTAAATTAACCTTCGTTCCGTTCGGTTCTTTTATTTTTTTTCCTTCTCCATTTTGTTCTGAATTTTTCTAGTTCGGGTGAAAGTATTATTTTATTATTCGGTTGTTGTTTTTTTTTTTTTTGGTTCCTTTCTTTCTTGGAACCGTTGCAGAATTGCGTACTATACATACGTGGAAGATTATAATACGACAACAATATAATATAATGACGGTGATTCGGAACGAGAATATAACGTCACAATTCTCGCGTACATACATACATAATATCAGGATTTAAAATTCCGTGTGTAGCGAAAGAGTGAAATCCTTGTTCACGGAAGTCCGAAGAATTTCACTCTCCTACTTTTCTGGAACGTTAACATGCGCATCCGCATTACGGTACGTGAATCATATCGTACGCGGTAGTTTTACGCACGTTCGGAAGGGTTTGTCTTTTATTTTCGTACTCTCTTGTTGTTGTTGTTGTTGTATTTTTTTTTTTTTTTTTTTTATCGCTGTTTTCGTTCATCTCTCGTTCAAAATCGCCACCGCTCGATAAAAACGTTTTCTATCTTATCGATCCTGTCAATTTTTACCATTCACGTGCGCCCGATCCGCGTACACACGTGCTCGCCACCCCCCGTCCTTCATTTTTCCATATTTACTTTTTTACCGCCTCGTCGCACAGGTAGAATATTTCCCCGAACAGCGTAGTCGTTGCACGTCTAACCTTAACCGCGGCGGCTACCCCCCGACGTCACTTTGCATCCGACGAAGGAATCACGGTCACCTAGTTTATCCCGTGATCGTGCGTATACGTAGACCGTATTCACTCATTGGTGGTCACGAACAACGTACTTGTTAGCAACGAGAATGGGTCCGATCGATTAGCGTCGTCCTCTTCCGCACGTCGTTCGCCGAGGAGGCCCCCCCAGAAATCGCGAGGCTAGAGAATATTTTTCGATCGACGAATTTCTTCGGCCGACCCGGTGAGAGTAGGTACAGCGAGGAGCGGTGTGCGGCGACGATTTTCTCATTCGGAACGCGAGCGTTTTTTTTTTTTTTTTTTTTTGCGCGCGACGGCGGTGCCAACTCGTCCTGCGATGCGATTCTCGCTTTTTTCCACGACTTTTCAATGCACACGCACGTGATTCGGTCGCGTTCGATTGTTTTTTCATTCCCTCGCACTCGTACAGCGAAATCCTAAAAAATCCGCGTGTACACTCTCGTGTGTACGCGGCGCAGCGGTTGGAAGTACATGTTAGAAATTTAGAGCGGACCGCGTACGTACGTACTTACGTACCTGTGTATTTACATTTATACGAGCGTGGCGAGTCTCGCGAATGATCTGCACGTCTGATTAGATTAGGCGCGAAGCCGGTAACGGGATAAAGTAGTAGGTATTGCGATTACGAATTACACGCGTTTCATTTCCCGCACGACGCCGGCAACGGGACGCGAACCGGGGTCGAAATCAAGGCCGAGTTATAGGAAAGGGATCGCGTGTGTCGCCCGCCACCCTGCGAGTCCGCCCAATTCATTGGATTTTACCAATTTTTTTTCCCATGCACGGGGCATCCGCACGTCCCGATCCGAAGTGAGTTCGATTTTTAACATGGACTGTACTCGCCCGGTAATCTTGGTTATGAATTACAAGAGAGAGAGAGAGAGAGAGAAAAAAGAAAGCGAACAATTCGCTGAATTTTGATCGTTTCGCGACACCTTCGAATTCGATTCGATTCCGACTGGCAATTGTTATCGCAGAAGAAAATTTCGTACAAATTGACGATGTGATCATGCGATCTTTGCTGTACGCAGGGGACCTGTACACGTACGTATGTAATTTGGCGCACGTGACGATCGACTAATTCCGTGGATCTTTGACAGAGTGCAGGAATTATAATTACTTGTTTTTTTTTCTTTCTTTCTTTCTCTAGCTCTCGCTCTCTCTCTCTGTCTCTCGCTTTTTTCCATTTATAACAACTGACAATTTTTCCACTTTGCATGATATCTCGAGTCTCGAGACTAGATTTATTTATTAATTCATTATTATTATTAATTTCGTTGGCCCTCGCAGCGGTTCGTCCTTGGGATTTACATACTATATATTTTTATCGCGAAAAATTTTCGATCACTATAAAAAATCGATACGATTATCAGAAACTCCGTATACGCGCGTGTGTGTGTGTGTATGTAGTACGTATATGGTATCTATATACTTTAGCTTCGGCGCAATAGGTTTCATATGATATGATATAATCGCAGGGTATTTTACATAATTAGACAGTTGGATTTATCAGCTTTACATAAAACGTAAAAGGGTAATAGGCAAAAAAAAAGATCGCAATGTTGATTTTCCGAACGAGTAATACTGTCGCGAAATTTTTTCCATACATCTCTTCGATTACATATACATATGTATACACACGATACTCGCTTCCTAATTGAGTCGGTACACGGTGTGTTTTGATGCGTATATTAAAAGAAATGGCAGGATAACGCGGAGATCCGATATACATATATATATATATATATATATATATATATATATATATATATATATATATGTATCGATACGGGGGAAATCGGATCACGGCAATTAGGGGAAATTAATTCGAGGCGCTAAAGCGCGATCGTCTTTCACCCGCCCCCGCGTGCATTACCGTAAAAAAATGAATAAACATCGAAAGGTCGCGGAGGAGTCGCGAGCGGCGATTTTCGTCTGCGGGCTTTTCCTTTCGTTATTTCGGTGGCGGGATATTACGCGATAATATATGCGCGCGTTACATTCTCGATGTTAAAAAACCGGAAGAATCCAACACGTGTACACGCGTCACACGCGGTAAAAATTATCCGTTCTAACGCACACCTACACATATATGTATATACGCGTATCGATTCAACGATCTTGCCCTAATCCCCGAGGCAATTACGAACAGTGAAAACATAAGTTTCGACCCGATAGTTATCATTATACCGATCGTTTTTTTTTCTTTTTTTCTTTTTTTTTTTTTCTCTTTCAATTCGTTCCTCACCTATGTCGAATCTGCGCTACTTCGTTCGTTCGCCAGAAATAGAATTCAAGAAAAAAAAACAAAGATAGAAAAAAAAAAAAGAATGGATTGAAATTAAAGCGAGGATCGACCGGATCATCACAGGTGCTGCGATCGTCTGCGCGGAAACAGGTGAGTTACACGTTTATCGTTCGTTTGATAAAAATGATTCACGGCGCCAATTATCGCGAGTGATTCAGCTACGTACGAAACACCCGTTAAATACCGAACGACGAATTGACATATATATATATATATATATCTATAAGTTAGACACGATGCGCATGATGTACGCGCGGTTGAATGTACACAGTAGATATTATAAAAATTTTCTTTCACTATTGGCTTACATATCACCGCGTCTTGTGTGTGCGTCGAATGTACGTAGGTACGTGTGTGTGTGTAACGGAGAGACGTGTGCATGAGAAATAGGTATCGGAATACACGTGAGATTTGACAAGCGGGTTGAACGCGGGGAACGGATAAGAAAGTTGCACGGACGTGGGACACTTGTAACGTGTAATACGGCACAGCCAAAGATCGGGGTCTGCAACGTGCAGTGTACGTACGATGGCAAAACAATTACGTGTACGCGTTATTAATATATATATATACACGTATATAGGTATTATAAGGATCGTGTAACTACATACGCGTCCTCAGATATCCCGTTGCGCCCCTCCGCAATTCATTCGTCGTCGTTACATACACTATTGCTGTATGAAATAAAATAAGTATGTGTATGATATATATATATGTATATATATAACGTACACATACAGGCTTACAGTACCTACACTATGTACACATTCGTACGTATGTGTACTCGCATGGTAATGAACGTCCTGCGAAAGAACGGTGCATTAAATCCTCCGCCGGTGCGATCGAACGAGAAAATATGCGTTACGTGAAGGGAAAAAAAAAAAAAAAAAAAACGAAAAAAAGAAAACGATAAAAATTTAGATAATCTTGGCTGTGCGATCCAAGCGAGGATTCGTAACGTTCGTATTTCCTTGTTCGATGAACGGTTGTTTGTAACAACAATGATTATTTTTCGCTCTAAATTCTTGTTGAGTTTTTTTTTTGTTTTTTTGTTTTTTTGTTTTTTTTAAGGGGAAGATTCACGAGACGATCCGATGCCAGGATATGCATTGCGAACCGGGGCGAGATATATGAGGTGAGAGTATCTATCTGCTCGATTTCGGGTGAAATATAATCAATTATGAGGCTGAGCTGCGGCCGCGTAAGATGAAAAATCGCGATTTTATATTACCGCGAACCCCACGCGGTTAACGCCGCTCAATGTACTTTTGCAAGTATTTTATAAGCGAAGACCGGAAGAAGTAGGCGTCACGGTAACAAACGAGTCACGATTGACATAAACTGACTAACCGACTAACTCTATCTTAATACAACAGTCAATTATCGTATTTTCATTTCTATTTAATTATACAATTTTATAAGTTTTTTTTTTTTTTTTTTTTTTAATAATTTTTTAGTCTTTATTACTTTATTCACGTGAATCAGCGCGATTCGCGAGCGTCGCTCAATCATATCGAAGCGCTCAATGTAAGAAGAGAAACCAATCGCGATATCGGTATCGTCGCGTACAATAATTGAAGAAAAAAGCGAGAAAAAAAAAATTCATTTTTTACAAATATTCAGGCACCGAATGTTGTTTTTTTTTTTTTTTAGGTTTTTTAATCATTAAATTTTAATCGATCCGTTAAGATCGATGAAATTATTGGACGGATCCGCGTTTGAAGAAAATATAAATGTAAATATTATTTCTCGTCAGTTTTCGGTATATACATACATATGGTTTTTCGTTTTCAAAATTATCAATTCTTACCTACATGATAATTCACGAGTTGCACGTGCGTCGGTGTAATTAGAATTAATAAATCCAGAATCGTACAACGAAACAGAGCGGCGAAGATGCATTCAGCGAAGCGAACGACGAAACAGACACGATATCCAATTAGCGTTTATTCTTCTTTGATTTTTATTTTTCT
This sequence comes from Athalia rosae, assembly GCF_917208135.1. Taxonomy (NCBI): domain Eukaryota; kingdom Metazoa; phylum Arthropoda; class Insecta; order Hymenoptera; family Athaliidae; genus Athalia; species Athalia rosae. The sequence goes on from NC_064026.1 coordinate 15,404,503, forward strand.
CCTCAGTTTCTTCGATTTCGTACAGAGAAATTTCTCATTTATCCAATGATGAAGTATCGTTCGACGAAATCGGGATTCGAGTTGCGGTGAAAAGGTGGTGCGTCGTCGTACATACGAGAGATAACGATAAGTTGCCGACAACGAAACTCGTGAACTGAGCCAACGCTGGGCCCACCGCGGGTCTTATATCACCAAACAGAAACCGGTGATGCGCTCTTTCTCGGCCATCGTCTCCCTCCCCTCAACCCTATCCCTCCCTCGCCGCCACCCCATTCCCATTCCCCATTACCATTCCCATTACCACCGCGATTCGCGATGGTACGCCCGATGATCCCCCGCCGGCCGAGGGACCGGAGACCGAAGACCGAAGAGACGAACAACGAGGTGAACGCGTCCGTACGCGTTACGGGCGAACCTGCATACACCTGCATGCCGTACGACGGGACGGGCGTCTCGGGTGCAACGCAATTTAGCGTACGCGTTTTGTAATAGCGAATTACAAAATTCGCCGTCGCAACGATTCGCGCGGGCGCGCGGTTCAATTTTTTTTCAAAATACACACCGCCCCGCTCTTTTGTTCCCTCGCCTCTTTCGTGTTTCTTTTTTTTTTCTCTCTCTCTCTCTCTCTCTACCTCCCTCTTCTGGTTTCTCACCCGAAGCTATTCTAGTTTCTTTCGTTTCTTATCCTTTTCTCTCCGTTCGAGAGAAATTTCGGAATTTATCTATTCCAGTCACAACGCTACACCGTAGCAGGTACAACGTGACGAAAAAAAATGCGGTTTACGTACCGGTGGCAGGTATGTACAGGTATATATTTAGTAAGCGTTCAAAGAGTAGAGCTCGGCTGGAACCGCAACCGGATCAGGACTTGGCAGATTTCATCGTTCGTTTGTTTCTAAGCTCTCTTGCGAACGAAGGAGCTTCCGTTTTTTATTCTCATTTCATTTCGCGGGCTGCCGGATTACTTCCCTTCGGAGTAATCGATAGATCGCTCGTCGTTGTCATAATTATATTCCTCGTTTGACGTTGTCGTTGTTTTGAATTTCGACTCTGTATACGCGGTTTCTAAAACTCTTTACTACCGCAGGTTTACGACACGAATATAATACCGTATCTATGGAGATGATATAAAACAAAATTATGACAGGTTGAGTTTTACGACAGGGCTGCCGCATAGGTTGTTAATAAGTTAATATATATGTATATATATATATATATATATACATAGGCGGGTAAGTATGCGACGTACACATGCATACGCGAATAGAAAATATAACTACAATGTACTATCTGTACGTGTTTGTGTACGTATACACCGGCGGCGCTGCGTGATATGCACTTATAAAGCCTATAACCGCAGCAGCAAAAGAGCGTTACGTATGTGGCTTCTCATATTTGAACTTTCATGAACTAGGTACGTATATAACTAACCTACCCTATATAACCGTGTACATCGACGGTACAGAGAAGGAACGGAACTGCCCTCCGTTCGTGAGAATTGTGGCTTGGCGATCAACGAGAGAATGAAAAGTCCGTATATGGATTGGTTTGTTTTTTTAGTATTTCTATTGTTTTTTCTTTTTTTTTTTTTAACCGTCTCTGGTTTACAGAAAACCGTACGTACGTACGAAGTATTATACGAAGGGGAAGAATAAGAATAAGAAGAAGAAGAAGAAGAAGAAGAAGCCCCGGTGATGGAGAAGCTGAAGCGGGAGCAGGAGCGGCCCGAGGGGTGGATTAAAATATTAACCAACACCTGCGTACGGTGAGACGAGGAATGAAAAAATTGAATCGAAAAAGAATAGAAGAACGTTCAAACTGAACGGTGTCTATGTTTGTATAGCTGCGGCGCTCGAGGAAAGTCGGTTAAAAGAATGGAGATTATACATATATATATACTGCTGCAGCAGAGGCACACGGTGAACCGCAATCTCCTTCTCGAATTGCGATAACTCGTGATTATTTTATCGTACACTCTGAGCTTGAAGAATAGAAGGAGAAAAACAGGGGGTAAGATGGGGAGTGAGAAAGAGATGAAATTTTACGAAACCCACTAATCGGCGAAATTAGGGGTGCAACGTTATTTTCGTGTACGTATTTCGACGTGTAAAAAAAACGAAATAAGACTTAGTCTTGAAATGATTGATAGGAAATAGAAGAAGAAAAAAAAAAAAGAAAAAAACGAATGAAAAAGCGCAGTAAGTAAATGGAATGCTCTTGATGTCATTTTGTCATAATGAATGGTGCGGTAAATAACAATAACTATTATTCGATTATTATAAATCAAATCACTTCGATTGTCACTTTTTTTTCCTCTCACTATTTACTCGTCATTTTTAGTCAAATCTCAGAATTAAAGGGTAGGATTTGTTCGAAGGTTGATCGAATTTACGCTCGTTCTACCCTTTCGAACGTCATCGGTGATTTGAATTTTCCTCAGCGATTTTTCGAAATATTTCGAGGGAGTGATGTACTCTACCTAGTTTGGGTGGTGGCTTATATCTGGTTAATAAAATTATCGAAGTCTGAATAATCGAGTCCGCATAGTGGGGTGAGATCCCCCGCAGTGGGCGGTGGTGCACCTAAGCAAAAGCAGACCGCCTCGGCGAGGTAACGCGCGTCTCGAAATTCTTAGGTGGATTAAAATGTCTTCGAGCGAAGGGCAGGTGAAGGGTTCGATTCGATAATGTAAAAAATGAATCGATCTTCGGGAATAACGTTGGATCGGAATAGGCCGGCGATTAAAGGGGTCTTAAAAAATTAATTTAAAATAGATACGGTCAGTTCGTAGCGGAGAGAGTACCTATGTAGGCGCGGCTTATGAGCGTAAAGAAAACTGGCTACGGTTACAAACTTTAGACTACGTATCTGATATCTGAAGACGTACCTAGGTCTGTTTAACGTAGTTTGCCGGTAACACGGTATTTCTTTAATCTTGAGGCACTGCCAGTAATAAAAGTTTAACACAGAATTATAAACTTAATGTAATTTTTGCACTTTTCGTCCAGTGCCCGTCGCACGCCAACCGAGTCCGCCATCTTGGGACAACTGCCAAATCCGAACGCACCCTAGCGGCGGGGCGCCACGATCAATTTTTACGGCGGTTTCGCCAAAGCTCTCTTCTCTTCCTAGCTAACTGGGGAATTGCGCGGAGCCACCCGACGGATCAACCCAACGCGGTTTTTACGTCGCTACGATTTTCGCATCACTCGAAAATCTCCGACAGAAATTTTACCATTCAAGCGAAGAGAAACGCGCGCCGACCCCTGCCGCTTTCGACCTGCCCTACGCCTGCCTGCCGCGCTTGCATCGCGATCTACACAATTATTTTTAATTCTCTATCGTGTCCAATATTGCCAAATTATCCTCGCCTCGACCCCTTCTTAACGGTAAATTTAGACTTTTAGATGCAGGTATTGTATTATACTGCACCAACCTCACCGCTCACATAATATCCATCCTCGAGCACGCGCCCTGAGCTTCGCAAATCGCTACCCCCTCCGACCTTAACCCGCAGTCGCGAACCTATCGCGAAACGGGCCCTGCGAATTTCGAGGAGATTTTCGAATATGGCAAACGACCGACTTCCGGTGATCCCGAAAAACCTCCGTCGATCGGCATCGTCGGCTCGTCGATTTTTATTTCCTCGAAAAACTGCTTTTTTCACCCAGCGGTTTTCATTCCGAATGATAAACGGCAAAATTCCACCGACCCATAATTCCGTATGAGATGCCAATTAAAGGCGTGTTTCATTTTTTTCTTTTTTTTTAAGGATTTTTGCCGGAAGTTAATCGGAGCAGAGGAATTCGGCGGCGGTAAATTTCGCCGGAAAAATTTCATAGAAAATCAGCACCGAGTTGTTATTTTTTTTTTATCGTTGTATACGTTTCAGTCGAACCACCTGATTCAGCTGAGTTATTTTATTATGAGATTATCAGCGGTCCGTAACCGTCGTTATCAAGGAGAAAAGGAGGTGAAACGGAAGAAAAAAAGGACAAGAGGCTGCGTAGAGCGAACAAAAAAAAAAGAAAAAGAAAAGAAAATGAAGCGAAAAGTAAAGAAGAATGAAAAAAAGAAACGGGGGGAAAAAAAAAAGAATTACTCGTGTGCGAAGAACGAGGGACAGCCTCGAAATTTATACATGTAGGTGTAACGGTCATATACCAACTTTTGAAGAAATATAACGCACGAGATGGATAGGAATGAGTAAATATCACGAGCTGTTGAATTCTCTTTGTAAGTTTTGTCGAGGTGTGTTTCGTGGACAAAAGCCTTCTAACATAATTTGCGTAATAACTAATATGCTTATGTGTATTATTATGCCATATGCGGATAATTCTTCAGATATTCTCTGTACCGAGTGTGACGATTTTTCGTATTTACGTACATGTAATATTTTGAACTTCAACTCTTGAGAAATTATCTTCGTTCACTCGACGTCGGGAAGTTCGGATATTATATGTATACATATATATATAGTTACTCGCCAAGCCCGCGAGATGCGTAGGATGTTCAACGTGTGCGTACATCGAATACTAAAATAACCAAAAGTGAACAATGAAGATTTAAAATAAAAAAAGCCTAGCGTACTTTTATCTTTCTGCATCGCAAGGAAGGGGCGCCCGGGGGGGGGGGGAGGGGGAAGGGGGGTGAAAGAAAAGATCAAAATGGCGCTGGAAGTGACAAGGGTTGTGCACGGCGCGACTTGCAGTTTCGCATACATGCGTGATACGTGTAAATTAACAATTCGTCAGGACATGCGATCACGTGACCGCTGTACGCGGATTTCCCTTTTAGCGTGCTTTTCACGTATCCGCGTATGTACGTGGATATAAAAAAATCATTTCGACAATTACCTCGTGCGTCATTGTTACCGTATGAAAAATGAGAGAGAGAGAGAGAGAGAGAGAGAGAGAGAGAGAGAGAGAGAGAGAGAGAGAGAGAGAAAGAAAAAAAAAAAACAATAAATTATAAAGAAAAATAGAAAATAGAAATAGAATGACAACGCCTTTCGTCGCAATGCAGAGCGTACATATACATGCGAACAATCGTGTACACAACCCTGTGAGAGTTTTGCAACTCTCGACGTAAAGTCGAATAAAAATCACACGAAATAAACAAAATGAAGCACCTATTCATTTTGCAGCAATTACGTATAGTTACCATGTTTCTATTTATAATCGTTGGGATATCAATAGGTGCGTATTACGTATGAAACGAAGAAAATGACAAACAAGTGAAGTCGTGTCCGTCCGACATTTGTTTTTTGATAAATCGTTCGATGCATATTCATTGGGTATGTTTACGTCGGTAATGCGTTTCGTCGAGTCCAAGTCTCGCGCGATCCAATCGTTATGTAGAACAGAAAAATCAAAACAAAACAACTAACGACCTTCCGGAAGAATAGATGGGAGAAAAACGTCCCTCGGATTTCTAATAAGTTTCCTTAAAAAAATTTTATTTCACTTCTTCTACACTTCTAAAACGTCGGAGCTTTCAATTTGTTACGAATTAACGATGACGAAACCATAACGCAGAGTATATTACGCGCTCACTTCCGCTTAAATGATTCTGATAAAGAAAGTTGTCCACGCAACGTAACCGCGAACCCGGTGAACAAGCCCGGATAGGTACACCGACGTATCATGGCGTTCGTTCGACGAATTATCCGGAGCCGCATGGTGTCCGACGTGAATAAAGATTCGTGAATTTTCATCGCGACCAAAACGCCTCGTCAGGTACAGTTGCACGCGCGCGATATTCCTATACTTCGGCACACGCGGTACTCGTACCACTTACACGTCCAACCTACCTGTATGTAAGCGCGTGGTAAAATGCATGGCACAACGTATCTATGCACATATGTATCAGTTACATACATATATATACGTATGTGCCAGAATCGGGCCGAATCGTTGTTACGTATAGGAACAGAGCTCCCTCCGGAGCTCCGATCAATGTTTCCCGCCATAATCAGCTCCTTTTTATATTCCATCCAAAACTAGTCTACGACTACGTAGTTGCATATACACCTACGTATGTACGTATAGCCTATGTACGAAGGTATACGTATACGTTTTATACCGATCGACTTCTGTGCGTAGAAAAATAAAGGGGGTATATAAATTTTGGAGAAAATCTTTGCCGAATGACGATTGATATATATATATTTTTTTTTTTTCTCTTTTTTTTTTTCCTCGTCCCGATACGTTGAATTCATTTTTTATAGAAATTTTTTTTTCCTCCGATTCCGCATCCGCAGAATATATTTATACACGTGACGGGCGTACGTGTGAGTAAATTAGCGTGAACACGCTGCACGCGTGTATATTAGAGGAGGCATATAATTTCATAATAATCTTTGGGCGATGTTACGTGTATTATGCGAGCGAAGAAAATTTCCTTACGCAATCCCCACACTTTCTACGCATACACGACTGTATACCGATGGGGTATCGGTAGGTATGTGAAAAGAAATTCCGGTGTTCTTCATTTACTTATATTTATTCATTTATTTTTTCCACTTTTGTTTGGTTTTTTTTTTTTTCTGTTCTCATCTGTTCGTGAATTTCCGACGAGAATCTCGAGCGAAAATTGTCGATTGATTTTGTGAATTTTGATTTTTTTTGATTTTTTTTTCTTTCCACCGAAATTGCATAACCATACATATACCGAGAACGCTCGAACGGGACTGCGCAGAAAGTGATTCCGGAATTATTTCGGCAAAAAATAATAACAATTAGAAAATTGATTAATAAATACATTGAGAAAAAAAAAAAAAAAGGGGCGGGGGGGGGGAGGGGAGAAGTACGTGTCGAATGTGGAGCAGCAAATAATAAATAATTACGTAGGTTCAAATGTCGTTGCACAATGCGGAGTCGCGATCGCGAGAACTGCAAAAATATATAGGTCATCCGCGACACAGCGCGCTTTTTGACATTGACGATTCGTCAACGCGATCTTATAGTTTATATTCAATTTGATGAAATTGTTTGTTTGTTTTTTTTTTTTCCTCTCTCCTAAGTGTGAATCGTTTTATGTGTTTGCAGAATTTAACCACATCGTACATTATTATTTACTCATCTGTACGTACACCAATCTGCACAGAGTCGTTGAGAAAAAAAAAAAACAAAAAAAAAACGTGTGAGAAATTTCATTGAATTATTTAACGAAGTTCAATGTTAGACTCAGGTCTCTTTTTTCTTCTCGTTCTTTCCATTTTCTTCTTCTACCAGCAATTACAACATTTCGTGCGCAGCTCGATATACGAGAGAAAGGAAAAGTCTGAAAAGTGAGAACGAATGAAAAGGAAAAAAAAAAAACACATTTCTCTTCGTTCGCATTTTGAATTCGATGTATCCGTTAATATTTATGTACCACCAGTCGAATTTCCTTGGACGCGTTCTTTTTTTTCTTATCTTTTTTCTTTCGTTTTCATCGGTCGAGTTCTTCTTGGTCTCATCTTTTTTTTTTTATTTACATTCATTTTTTTCAACCGGTCAAATAGACGAGATGATGTTAATTTCACGTCAAATATTTACCGGAATATATTATTAACAATGAAATACAATAATATCGAGAATAATATTTATCGAGAAGTTCGGACTCGCGCGCCGCACCATAGGTCACGTGTCAAACGCACTCGGGACGATACGTATAGAACATACATACATACATCCTGATGGAATGTCAATATTTTATTCACTGTAGACATATGTACCTATGTAGTATACATGATGAACGCATGCTGTTATTATCATGATTTATATTATTATTGTTATCGTTATTAATTCAAGAATTTTTAACACCCGTATGCACGCTATACATACTGTATAACAGTATAATAGGCATATAGAAGGAATCGATGACGGAAACGAATCGAATTAAGAATTTGACAAGTGGACGACATTTGTTGTACATGCATATACATGTATAGGTATATGCGTATGTGAAAAAAACAAAAAAAAAATACGTCGATATTAATAAATAATTTATTAATCACGTGTCATCGGCCCACGGCAATAAGTATATATGTACATATATAAAATAAGTATACACGTATTATTTGACATTGCAAAATATATATATATATACATATATGCGACCGTGAAATAGCTCATTGGTCCGTGAAAAGCCGAAACGGTGTGCAGCGATTTAATGTACACATAATTAATGATCACGGTGACGATTGAAAAATCGTGTTTCTCGTTTTTTGTATTTTTTTCGTTATTTGATTTTTTGTTCGATTCCTTCTACCTTCCTCCGTGGCGAGGGCATCGACTCCTCGAGGTCTCTTTCCATTCCATCTTAATAACCCCCCAATCGACGCATAATCGTGCGTATATTTGTTTCATATTTTCTCATACCCCCTTATCTGGAGGTAACCCTATAGGTATATTCGATGTGTTATACGCGTACGTCGTTCGACTTTTGACGCGAGTAAATTATTTGTCGGTTGATTCGACGTTGTTTTTTTTTTTTTTTTCAATGAAGGAAAAATGAAAAACGATCGAGAAAAAGGAGAAGGAAGAGAAGAGGTGAAAAGAAAATTGTCCGGATCGTGCGACCCGGATACGCAAAAATAGAAGTCGAAGCGAACGAGTTTCGAATTATTTCGATTATCGGACGTCTCGCGATCGCCGCGTGCCGAAATTCCACACGTTGACGACACGCGCGATAATATTGTATGGATATTATAAATTTTTTTAGAAAAATCGGATCTCGCGCTACTACGACCGCGGTCTGATTTACGGCAAAACGCGCGAATGTGAACGGATGCGTGTATACGTATATTTTTCTCAAGCATATTACATGAATAATTTCTGAAAATCGGTTCAAGGTATCGCGCTTATCTATCGACAACAATCTCCGATCGCCGATCGGCGCAGACGGCAACGACGGTATATGTAGTACCTACGTTGCACATGCGACGTGTTTCGTTATACATATATATATATATTGTATATTTCACTCTATGGTGCAGCAATCTATATTACGCGTAATCATTACTGTGCGCACACGTCGATTAATCTTGGCTAAACAAAAAAAAAACAAAAAAGAAAAACGTAGGTGTTCGTAGACCCGAATTTCGCAATGCGCGAGGCGAGAACAAAATTCCCTCAGCAATATCTGTTGAATATTGACCAACGATCGCGCACCTTTCGAAACGAGGATAACGAATTACCGCACCCCTACAACCGCCGACTTGCAATTTGAATCGCGCGCCAGATGAAAAGAAGAGAATAATACGCCGCGGAACCGGACGTTTTCGATCCATACCGGTCCGAGTACCGTGTTAATTTTTTAATCGCGATATTATTTCCTCTCGCCCTCGTATCGCCCTTGATTCGTCGAGACAAACGCCAACGCCATGCACGTACATCGCACGATGGATATCCAATGTACATACATCTGATGGACGTTATGGGGTCGCTTGCCGATTTTCCGCTTTTCAATTTAAATTCACTTGTCACATTTACGAATATATCCCGCACTGCAACCTCCGTTACCGAACAATGTAACGTCGGGCGCTCGAATCTGAGAGAAAAAAAATAAATAAATAAATAATAAAATAAACGTAAAAAAAAAAAAAAAAAATTATACACATGAATATCTATCATGATAAAAATCAAAGTTGCCGCAGTTTCGCGTTACATAAGTAATCTAGAATAAGAAGAGAGTAAAAGACATAACGAGAGGAAAAAAAAAATAAAAAATAAAATAAATAAAAAGGAGGAAAAAAAAAAATACCGCTAAAAATCCGTACAGATTGTGCAATTCCGGTGTGACCATGTCTGCGGACCGGTTATCATTCAACGTCCCGTTGGAAAAAAAAAGAGAAAGAAAGAACGAAAAAAAAAAAACGAACGAACGAATCGTCGTCGTTTTTTCTTATACCATCGTCGAATTTTACGAATAGCTACACATGTATCTGTACGGCGATTCTTCGCCTGATCGTAAGATGGAAAAATTAGAAAGATAAGAAAGAAAGATAAAATAAAATGTGAGAAAAGGGACATCGTTGTTATCATTATTATTATTGTCGTTTTGTATCACAATTGTAAGCGCACCCGCCCGTTAAACATATGTGTTAACTTTCGGTGTAGCAAAAATCGAATTTATTTACGTACAAAGATATTTCGATCTTCGAATACAGTATATCAACCTGTCGATCTTGAGTGAAAGTTCATCAGGACATTGACGCCATTTGTAAAGGTGAAGGAATATAAGCGCAGCTGTTTCGCGCGCGAAGGTAGGTATGGTATACGTACGTACGTACGACGTATACCTACATAATATACACGGGAGCGAAATGAGCGTCCGGTCGAAAATCGGAAAAAAAATCGTGAAAAAAATATAACTCGGTTAAAAATATTTCTAACAATTTTACGCGACGGTACGTAGTCGCGAACGTTGCGGTAATGAGAGAAAAAAAAAACCAAAAAACCAAAAAACTAAAAAAAACTAAAAAAAAAAAAAGCAGTCGTTGAAAAATCGATCGCCGGTCGTGATTGTAAAATACAATACGAAGTTGTGTACGTACGCAGAGGTAAGCGTTGAAGTAAAAGTCTTCTGTGCGAATGACCTTCGACGTAGCGAAGGTGGACATCTCGCGATATAATTAACGTTTCATTTTATAAAGTACCCGCGGCAGTACGTAGTCGCGATTGTTCGCACACAGTGCAGAGAATGCCGAGGTTCAGTGTTTGCACTCGTAGTAGATATTGTATACACATACGTGTGCACATCATCGTGCCCGTGTTACAATAAACATAACGATAACAACGACATAACTGTGAACTGGAAGTTTGCCGGCGTTGCAGCCGCAGCTTTCATTCCATATCACGTCGCGGGAATATAGAAAACCCGGGATCGGAGAATGACAAAAGAATACGCCGCGATCGGGGGTGGTGCTCGTTAGCGATGCGGCGTCGTTTATTCGAATAAATTGTGAATTTTTTTTTTTTTTTCAACCGCGTTACGTGCAGGATCCTACGATTCGAAGTCGGAGGAGGACACCAGAAATCCGTGATGCCCGGTTGCGTGTACGAGGCAACGCGGTTTCCGCGTGGGTCATAACCGAAAGTCGTGCCTCGCGGAGCGAGAGATGTACAGTTACGTGCCCCGGGGAAACTATCTAACCGAGAGCCGTGGAAGAGTATCAAAAGTTCCGCAGCTGTGGTATCGAGGAAGGAAAAAACATTTTTCAGTACCGATTTAGCGACTATAGATATAGCGTGCGCCTTCCTATCGTATACGGCTCGTCCGCGTCGTACGACCTGTAACACAATACATCGAGGTGCGCAACGTACGTACATGCGATAATAATAATAATAATAATAATAATAATAATAATAATAATAATAATAATAATAATAATAATAATAATAATAATAATAATAATAATGATGGACGTTAAATACGCGAAAATTTTCTTTCACAATATAAGACGCGTACGATCGAACACCCACCGCCGCCATCCGATATTCTTGTAAAATCGGATGCGTACGAATATAATAATAATAATAATAATAATAATAGTAATAATAATAATAAGAAACGAGCACCTAATAATCGCACGTCGTTAACGCCAACGGTTTACGGGAAACGACGAACCGCGGCGACGGCGGCTGCCTGTACAGTGTTATTATTAATCGTATACACACGTTTGCTGCCGGAATTTGCTGACGTTTCTATATATCGTAACATTTACGTGTGTATAACGTGTCACAATGCCGCGGTGAGGGATCCGGCATAGAAAGAAAATACTTTCAACGCCGTTAGCAGGCCAACTTTATTAGTAATCGACCGCAACTCCGACCGCTACTCGAAGGAGGTTGCAGAGGCGCTTGAACGCGGCGGACCCACCCCTCGACGATAAATACGTTACAGATACAACGGGCGCACGACGCCGACTATAATACGACAACACCGCGACGACGACGACGACGACGACGATTTTATACCGCGTTTATACGGCGATAAATAATTAGCGGCGATATATAAGAGAGCGACGAGGATGCAGGAGAGACCGAATTCCTTGAGGGATCTTATATCGGATAGCCAGGTATTTTTGACCGGTGCGACAGGTTTCGTGGGTGGTGTACTTTTGGAGCGTATACTGCGGGCGGAATTGCCGCCGAAGAAGGTCTTCCTGTTGGTGAGGAAACGGAGGGGAGCCGACCCCCGCGATCGAGTGAAGGAGATTTTTTCATCGCCGGTAAGTACGTCGTTCGGTTTAACGTTTCTTTATTCGTTGTTGTATGGATGTTGTGCGTCGTTGATTGAAAAAATTATTCGAATTTTCGGGTGCGCGTACGAAACGAACGAACGAACGACGCGAAGAAAGTCACGGCCAAACGAAAAAAATTCTTACTACGTTGTTACGTTTTAATTTTTCCATCATTCCCCTTGTAACGCAACTTAAATTCATTAATGCATCGCCGCGATCCGTTCGTTTTATTTATTTACTCGTTCACTTGTTTCCCATATTATTTGTGTACACTATACCCGTGGAGCGTTCGTCGCTCGTGCACTTTACGACGAGTTATTGGGTTAAAATGCAAATGCGGCGGAGGGTTCAGGGTCGCGCTGCGAAACGGTGCAGCTGTTCGTCTATTTATATGGTATTAAATATTCGTTCGTATTTTTAAAAAATCTGACAATAATTGCGATGAACAACAAATAAGGAAGGAGAGTGAAGAGAAGACGAGAAGTGAGGTCAAGAATTATTTCGATCGTAACAATGGTAAGAGGCTCGTAAATAGCCGCGGAGTATAGGTGTCCGATAATGAGGAGGGGAGGAAACGGGGACGAAGAAAAACAGCCGCGTTGTACCATCCGGGTAAGATTTTTAGAAAAATCACCCGTACAAAACCGGCGTACTTTCTCCTTGTCGGCGCGTATTCTTACAACCGTTGTATTTTTTCAATCTCCTTTTTATCTCGTTGGATTAACGAATGATTTCAAATTGCTCGTGACGTCATATATAGGGTATAATCGGACGATATGTAATATACATAATGTAATACGTGGATATATACAGCTCTTCGAATAATATTTACACCTGCGTTAATGTGGTCTCTCTACGGTATACGTGCCGTGCGACTCCGCTATACAGTCGCACCGTGTAACGACTTGAATAAATATATATACCTATATACATGTGTGTGCCCGCTATGACGAAATAATAAGATCGTTAGGAGAAATTTTGCTTCCCTAACGATCATTTACGTGATCGTATTTGCATTAGAAAGCATTTAATGCTCCGCAGTAGGTTGCTTCGTTCGATGCACGGCGCATTGCACATGTATACAGACCTAAATATATACGGGCCATTCCACGTGAACCGGATCAGTCACCTCTCAGATATTTTTTTAATTTGGCATGTCGATTGTCCATGGGGAGTTAGATTTTTGTGCCAAAGGATTTTTGAATGAGTGCAAATTTCGATTTATTATGAACAATCGAAAAATTGAGAGGCGGTTTCTTCGAAAAATCATAACTTCGTCAAAAATGATGTAAGATTTAATTTTTTTTTTTAAATTTACGCGGATGAGGCTATAGATTTATGAAAAAAATAAATGGTGCCGAAAAAGTTTATTTGTCATTTGTTTATTTGACAATGAATTTTTAAATGATTTTTAAAACACTGATGGATAGCACCAAAAAATTTGAAAAAAATGCTGACATATACTTTGAACTATACTACAGCCTGTGAATTAATTTCAGAAATGCGTTCGGCTTTGTTTTCGAGTAAAAAATCATCGAAGTTGGCGGCGCGCATGAATTCGAGCTCGTCGACGCCTATGCGCGTGATGACGCGCGTCGAACGACAGAGACCCTATCTACTCTCTACGGACGCTATTTGGTGTACGCTCGGCGGCGGAATTCACGAGTCATTTTCGCGATGATCGACACCGTTTAAAAATCTGAAAAAAATTCCATAGCTTCCCCATAACACGGCAAAGCCATAGAGTAAGTTTCAGAGATGTGTTATCCCTCGTTTTCGAGATATCCGGACGCATATGGCACTCCGCGCTCGCTACTTGGTAGACACTCGGCGGCGGAATTCACGAGTCATTTTCGCGATGATCGACACCGTTTAAAAATCTGAAAAAAATTCCATAGCTTCCCCATAACACGGCAAAGCCATAGAGTAAGTTTCAGAGATGTGTTATCCCTCGTTTTCGAGATATCCGGACGCATATGGCACTCCGCGCTCGCTACTTGGTAGACACTCGGCGGCGGAATTCACGAGTCATTTTCGCGATGATCGACACCGTTTAAAAATCTGAAAAAAATTCCATAGCTTCCCCATAACACGGCAAAGCTATAGAGTAAGTTTCAGAGATGTGTTATCCCTCGTTTTCGAGATATCCGGACGCATATGGCACTCCGCGCTCGCTACTTGGTAGACACTCGGCGGCGGAATTCACGAGTCATTTTCGCGATGATCGACACCGTTTAAAAATCTGAAAAAAATTCCATAGCTTCCCCATAACACGGCAAAGCCATAGAGTAAGTTTCAGAGATGTGTTATTCCTCGTTTTCGAGATATCCGGACGCATTGGGACTTTCCATGCTCGCTACTTGGTAGACACTCGGCGGCGGAATTCACGAGTCATTTTCGCGATGATCGACACCGTTTAAAAATCTGAAAAAAATTCCATAGCTTCCCCATAACACGGCAAAGCCATAGAGTAAGTTTCAGAGATGTGTTATCCCTCGTTTTCGAGATATCCGGACGCATATGGCACTCCGCGCTCGCTACTTGGTAGACACTCGGCGGCGGAATTCACGAGTCATTTTCGCGATGATCGACACCGTTTAAAAATCTGAAAAAAATTCCATAGCTTCCCCATAACACGGCAAAGCCATAGAGTAAGTTTCAGAGATGTGTTATTTCTCGTTTTTGAGATATTATTGTGGCTTAATATGTCCAAGTAGCGAGCGCGGAGTGCCATATGCGTCCCTATATCTCGAAAACGAGAAATAACACATCTCTGAAACTTACTCTATAGCTTTGCCGTGTTATGGGGAAGCTATGGAATTTTTTTCAGATTTTTAAACGGTGTCGATCATCGCGAAAATGACTCGTGAATTCCGCCGCCGAGTGTCTACCAAGTAGCGAGCGCGGAGTGCCATATGCGTCCGGATATCTCGAAAACGAGGGATAACACATCTCTGAAACTTACTCTATGGCTTTGCCGTGTTATGGGGAAGCTATGGAATTTTTTTCAGATTTTTAAACGGTGTCGATCATCGCGAAAATGACTCGTGAATTCCGCCGCCGAGTGTCTACCAAGTAGCGAGCATGGAAAGTCCCAATGCGTCCGGATATCTCGAAAACGAGGAATAACACATCTCTGAAACTTACTCTATGGCTTTGCCGTGTTATGGGGAAGCTATGGAATTTTTTTCAGATTTTTAAACGGTGTCGATCATCGCGAAAATGACTCGTGAATTCCGCCGCCGAGTGTCTACCAAGTAGCGAGCGCGGAGTGCCATATGCGTCCGGATATCTCGAAAACGAGGGATAACACATCTCTGAAACTTACTCTATAGCTTTGCCGTGTTATGGGGAAGCTATGGAATTTTTTTCAGATTTTTAAACGGTGTCGATCATCGCGAAAATGACTCGTGAATTCCGCCGCCGAGTGTCTACCAAGTAGCGAGCGCGGAGTGCCATATGCGTCCGGATATCTCGAAAACGAGGGATAACACATCTCTGAAACTTACTCTATGGCTTTGCCGTGTTATGGGGAAGCTATGGAATTTTTTTCAGATTTTTAAACGGTGTCGATCATCGCGAAAATGACTCGTGAATTCCGCCGCCGAGTGTCTACCAAGTAGCGAGCGCGGAGTGCCATATGCGTCCGGATATCTCGAAAACGAGGGATAACACATCTCTGAAACTTACTCTATGGCTTTGCCGTGTTATGGGGAAGCTATGGAATTTTTTTCAGATTTTTAAACGGTGTCGATCATCGCGAAAATGACTCGTGAATTCCGCCGCCGAGTGTCTACCAAGTAGCGAGCATGGAGTGCCATATGCGTCCGGATATCTCGAAAACGAGGGATAACACATCTCTGAAACTTACTCTATGGCTTTGCCGTGTTATGGGGAAGCTATGGAATTTTTTTCAGATTTTTAAACGGTGTCGATCATCGCGAAAATGACTCGTGAATTCCGCCGCCGAGTGTCTACCAAGTAGCGAGCATGGAAAGTCCCAATGCGTCCGGATATCTCGAAAACGAGGAATAACACATCTCTGAAACTTACTCTATGGCTTTGCCGTGTTATGGGGAAGCTATGGAATTTTTTTCAGATTTTTAAACGGTGTCGATCATCGCGAAAATGACTCGTGAATTCCGCCGCCGAGTGTCTACCAAGTAGCGAGCGCGGAGTGCCATATGCGTCCGGATATCTCGAAAACGAGGGATAACACATCTCTGAAACTTACTCTATGGCTTTGCCGTGTTATGGGGAAGCTATGGAATTTTTTTCAGATTTTTAAACGGTGTCGATCATAGCGAAAATGACTCGTGAATTCCGCCGCCGAGTGTCTACCAAGTAGCGAGCGCGGAGTGCCATATGCGTCCGGATATCTCGAAAACGAGGGATAACACATCTCTGAAACTTACTCTATGGCTTTGCCGTGTTATGGGGAAGCTATGGAATTTTTTTCAGATTTTTAAACGGTGTCGATCATCGCGAAAATGACTCGTGAATTCCGCCGCCGAGCGTACACCAAATAGCGTCCGTAGAGAGTAGATAGGGTCTCTGTCGTTCGACGCGCGTCATCACGCGCATAGGCGTCGACGAGCTCGAATTCATGCGCGCCGCCAACTTCGATGATTTTTTACTCGAAAACAAAGCCGAACGCATTTCTGAAATTAATTCACAGGCTGTAGTATAGTTCAAAGTATATGTCAGCATTTTTTTTAAATTTTTTGGTGCTATCCATCAGTGTTTTAAAAATCATTTAAAAATTCATTGTCAAATAAACAAATGACAAATAAACTTTTTCGGCACCATTTATTTTTTTCATAAATCTATAGCCTCATCCGCGTAAATTTAAAAAAAAAAATTAAATCTAACATCATTTTTGACGAAGTTATGATTTTTCGAAGAAACCGCCTCTCAATTTTTCGATTGTTCATAATAAATCGAAATTTGCACTAATTCAAAAATCCTTTGGCACAAAAATCTAACTCCCCATGGACAATCGACATGCCAAATTAAAAAAATATCTGAGAGGTGACTGATCCGGTTCACGTGGAATGGCCCATACGTATATATACATACTATGTACACGTATCCTATGTGTGTACACGTATACTGCGTCGAGAGTGACCGACTCCGCTGGGTTTCGTTGTAATTCATTTTTCGCATAGGCGTGAGATGGAGAAAAAAGTTGAAAGCAAAAAAAAAAAAAAAAAACAAGTAAAGAGAAAAATATTCCGTCGGTTTGAACTGGATGTAGCGGAGTTCAGATGTCCACCAGGATGCGGTGTATCGCATGTTATGTATACTACAACTGGATGAAGAGGGGGAAGAAAAACAGGATCGTTAGATTACCGAGCGATTACCATTTGTCTCTATTGGATCGTTTCAATTTACTTTGTATCGGTAATTTATCTATGAGGTCACGGTGTAGGAAAAAAAAAAAAAAAAAATTACCACACCGTGTACGCATACTTCCGGGTATATTATTACAAGCGATCGCTAAGATTTCATTGTCACTGCGATAAGAATGGTGAAATTTGCGAGAGAATTATCAACGGGGATAACAACGAAAGATTTTGCGAGAAAAAAAAAACAAGAAAAAAAAAACAAAAAAAAACCGAATGGAAAGACGTTCGTCGTCAACGGGGACGATCTTCTGACGTGAGAAACAGGAAATTGGGTCAGACTTAACAGGGAAATGTTACGATCGGGACCTTACGCAACATTTTATGCGTACGGTGTTGTGGGTCTCCCCTTGGATCGCGATATATTTGATTACGTAATCGATCGAGATAACATGTATCTAAATATACAGATGTGTGTAAAATAGTAATACAAGTTTTTTTTCTTCTAATTTTATCTTTTCCTTCTTCTTCTTCTTTGAATTAATTAAACTTTAAGCGTGTGTATAATGGGCAGTTATAAATTATGTATATAGAAAGAGAAACCTGTAGTATTACAACACTTCGAAAAAAGAGAAAATAGAAGAAAAAAAAAAATAAAAATAAACGCTTCACAGTTGAGGCCCAATAAACGGAATGAACCTTTTGACGCGAGCGATTAAAAATTATCGAGCTATTATCACTTGCGTGTACGTGTTTTTACATTTTTGTGTTTTTTTGTGTTTTTTTTTTTTAACATAGGTAGCCGGAATTAAAAACAAAGAAAAAAAAAACATCTCATGTATATTCACCGAAACCGTGGGCCTTGACATAGTATACACCGAGTTGTTGCATACGTCTAGTTTTTAAAGTCAAAATTAATAAGAAATAATATAGAGAAGTCAAGTCTTGAAATGGATTTGTGAAGGATCACCGATCGTTCATCGGAGACACGAAGACATAACGAAGTTTCGAACGTTTGTTAGTTTGTTTAATATGGACATTGTGCCCGACATTGCGATGCGTCGTTTGGTACGTTGATATATATATATATATGAATTTGAAAATTAGCTGTTCTCAGATGTTCGAGCTGACCGACTGAATTTGATACAAGTGATCGAAGGTGACGTTGGCGAAGATGGATTGGGTATATCGAAATCTGATAATGACCTTCTCGTCTCAAAGTGCACGCTGGTATTTCACGCAGCCGCTTTTATATCCTTCGCTGCTCGTCTCGATATGGCCATCAGGATTAACCTTGAAGGTTCAAGGCAGGTTTTGGACCTCGCTAAAAATATGTTGAACTGTAAAGCGATGGTTTACGTCTCAACCGCCTACGCAAACTGTACCGTGAGGAACGCCATTGTGGAGGAAAAATTATATCCGACGCCGTGCGACCCGATTGATTTTTTAAAAATGGTTAGTAACACGATTGTCAAAATTTCAATTTTAACGCTCTCGAGTAATATTCTCGCAGCGTGGGAAAATAATATAATTTCCCGGCATATAGGCATATTATCCCGTAGAACGAAGATCAATTTTTTCTTCCTGGAAACATGCATATACAGGCGTATTTACGCGCGTACACATCGAACGTACGTACGTATGACCTGCGAATGTAAATTTCTTGCAAATATAGACTGAACAAATATAATCAATTCACAATGAATATTACTTTGAGTCGACTACGTCGTACGATAACTAACATGAGTTTTTGACTCATCCGCTCAACCGTCGTCTACGATATCTTTGCTCTTCAATGTTCTCGCTACTTTGCAATAAATCGATGAATCTTCCTAATCAGCGTCACCGACCCCGTCGTAAATTACAATCGTAAAATTCACGCGTGCATCATTAGAGGCGAGTGTGGTTTTTCTACGTACCATACATATTTATCGCTGGAATCGTATAGGGGTAAAAAAAATACTAAGGATATCAACGATTGCCCGGTTTTTTCTTCGAGGTCATCGAATAACGTCATCGTATATTCCAAAGAAAATACTTGAAAGACGACGGAAAATAATGCAAATAGCAAACAAATATTGCACACGTGTAACAGCGCATAAAACACTGTAACAGCCACTCCTGACGTTCGCGCTAAGAAGAGCAGAGTACATAAAATGATCGTGTTTATTGTTTCCAAGTGATTTTTTTCTATTAATTTTTTTCATACCTCTACCGAAGCGAAATGAGCGATTACAGGTACATCAATGTCCACTCCGATTGTATTATGCAAATTTTCTTCACAATGATTTAAGGTAAAAAAGTTATCACCCGAAGAACTGGAAGCAAAAACGAACGAGTTGATAGGAAACCATCCGAATACTTATACGTTTACAAAACAAATGGCGGAAGCGTTGCTGGCGAAAGAACGCGGCCATGTCGCCCTTAGTATCGTGAGACCGAGCATAGTTTTGAACACGTGGAAGATTCCAAAAATCGGTTGGGTAGACAACGTCAACAACGGCGCCTGCGGTTTCATAGCTGGAGTCAATAAAGGCATTTTTCGGACGTGAGAATTTCTGGAAATATATATAAAAATTATCTATTCAAATACTCGCTCGCCTACGTAACAACGATAATTATATTTACCAGAATTCCAGCGCGCCCTGGGGCCGTGACTGACATGATTCCTGCCGATATGGTGGTCTCCGTGATCTTAACTTCGGCTCTTCAGGCTCTTCGGGATCCGGACAACCTCCACGTATATCACTGCACATCGGGAATTGAAAATCCTGTAACTTGGGAAAGATATTGTAGGACCGTTGTGAAGGCGGCTCAAGATCATCCTTGCAAAGATGTGCTCTGGTACCCCCAGGCAAAGACTAGTCTGAGCGCCTTCAGAAATTTAGTTGTTATCTGGCTGTTTCAAATTATACCAGCGATATTCGTCGACCACGTATTGCTCCGTGGAAAAGGACCCTCGTAAGTTGATCACATCCGTTGAAAGAAAAATAGTTAAAAAAAACAAAAAAAAACAAAAAAAATTCAAACCATTCGTCATTTTATGGCGGGAATTCTTTTTTCATAACGAAGAAGATAAAAATATTTGTCATATTCACGATCGGTACGTTGCGTTTTACCAAAAAGTCGCAGCAAAACCAGCTCCTTTTTTTCGTTCAACAGACTTTACGCGATGCAGAGGAAATACGAAAGGGGTTGCAGGTACACCACTTACTTCACGAAGAGAGAATGGTCGTTCGATACCGCGAAGGTATCCGCGTTGGCTTCGATTCTACCGGAAGAAGAACGGGCCGCTTATCCGTTCGATCCGAAACTGGTGGATTGGGACGAATATCTGGAAGACTGCGTTGTTGGAATGCGTCACTATTTTCACAAAGAACCGAAAACAACAACTGAAAAAGCTCGCAACAGTATGAAAAGGTAATCGACAACGTAATTAGCGGTATTATGTTTATTTCATTTTTATCGTTGAGGTGATATTCGTATGTTTTTTTCGTTGATCATGGTTCGTTTCGAGGCTCAATAATTTGAGATGCCTGATCGATTGTAACTCAGGGACGAACACACCGTAATTAATTATTTGGATTGGAGAGCTGCAGGCGCGTAAAGGCATCGGCCTGACGATCACTGCAGCCTTCGGATCCAAATCCGGTATTCGTTCCGGTATAGTTATTACAAAATAAGATATATTTTGTTTATCGTCAATTAAATTTTTGACGGTGGCCTAGAAACAGTTTTTTGTTTACGGTCCCTTCGAAGGGTATTCAGGTGTAATGGTATACCTTGGGATGTTATTGGGGAAATGACGAAATCGGTAAAACCACTTCCTTCAACAAAGTTTTGTTTTCTAACGCACGATCTTTTTTTTTTTACTGTTTCAGGCTGAAGACAACCGCCACTTTAACGCCGTTTATCTGTTTTTTCATTCTCTGGGGGATTAATCTACTCCTTGGATGTCCCATGTGGGTCGCTGCATTCGTCGCTGCTTCTTTGATACTGTTTTTAGTTTGGGTTTAATTATAACGTATTTATATGCGAAGTAAAACACGAATCGATCATTACTTGAAATTAACCTTTCGTTTAAAAAGTCAACGACCATAATACCGGAAGACTGCAATTGTTCACGAAAATTTGTTACGATAAAAAAAAAAACAAAGAATATTGCATAATTTGTTATTTGTTATAATCAAACCTTATGCTGTGAGAATGAACTATTTCTGATGTATGGTTGAAATTATTTATACTATACATTCTAATTCTTGTGGACTGTATTCATTCATTCGGTACTATCAGTGCACGGATTTCAGAATTAATTAAATTTCTTTTTTTGTTTTCACGCCACCGGAAACCGATGGTTGATTTTCTCGACACGATGCAAATTGGCCGTAATTACTTCGTATGTAAATTATTTATAGATACACGGGTGTGTGCATTTCCAATGCGACGGACGGTATTTAAAGTGGGGTCATTAAATTGATCGTGACGTAGAATAATCGATTAATTAATTTGATCGTATGCGCCAACTGAAAATAATTTTAAAGGAATAGTGTGGTTTTTTTCTTTTCTTTACTGCCTGTCGATTCCGACTTCGACGGATTTATATGAAATTATTTGGATATTCGCATAATTGATGATGGCGGTATTTCTGGAGGCGGTGTTGTGCTCTCGACGGCCTTGAATTTGCAAAAAGAATTGACATTGTTGGTAAATTAAACGTTTATAAATATAGCGTTACTACCTCTTGAGACCATTGGATTCATGGAGTATTCGAATCAGCATATTCAGTACCCAGAAGTGCATCGTGACCCTGTTAACGTCATATTTCATTTATGACGCATCAGGGACGCTGATCCTTGCAACGAAAATCGTAGATTACCTCATATGTTATTGAACTCTAAATGTGATTGCGCAGTGGTGGATTACGTCCTACAGCATCTTCTGGAGACACGAGCTAAGTTATCCTTATCGTATATTTCTACTTTTTTAAAAATCCGGAATGGTCGGCCATCTCTTGGACGTTCCGATAAACAATTGTCGCTTCTCAGCTGTTGCCCCTGCTCAATATCCGTTTTTTAAACTTTTGACGCGTCGGAGTAACTCGCGTTGCCTATTTACTCAACGTTACTTCGTCCTTGTTCAACCACAGGAATGTTGAACGAAGCCAGGTCAACCGCATTCGTGCCGCGGCACCTGAATACTGTAAAACAGAAGATGTCATTTACGTAGGTTCGGCTTCAAGCGAACGCGTAGAAGCGATTTGAATGTACGGAAAGAGTCGACGTTTGAACTGTCGGTAGTTCTCGGCGCCTGATGGTTACCGTGATCAGGATTGCGTTGTCTAATTCAGTTTTTTCAATTTTTTATTAACGAGTTAGTATCGTCATCAGTCCCTACCACGGAGTCCCGCGGTTGGTCACGGTCGCAAAATAACATTTATCGTTCGCGAGCAACCCATAAGCGGGACAGCGCTTTCCTGACGTCATAGATTTCTTAACGCGTAGAGGTGGGGATATACGTTTTCAGGCGTATTTCTCAAACATTTATTCCAAGTGGAAATCAACCTGTACCTCCGCGGCGTTGACATACGTCGTTCACACACAGGATCTTCTCTTCTATCGTCCGAAGGTTTGCTTCTTTGACGGAGGTGAAATATATAAATTATGGCTTCTTCGCCGGTGACGGAGTTTTACCGGGGCAAAACAGTGTTTATCACCGGTGGTACGGGATTTCTCGGTATCTGTCTCATCGAAAAATTGCTGAGGGCCTGTCCGGACATCAAAAATATTTACCTTCTCCTCAGACCGAAAAAGGGAAAGAAAATTGAGGAGAGGTTAGAGGAATTAACCAAAGATCCGGTAGGCATCGCAAAATATTTTACCATTAATTGCACGTACATCTCATCATCCTCGGATAGATGAGGTTCTAATAAATGTACATGCTCCGTCTTTCATTTCTCGGTGTAATTTCAAGTTTTGTCATACAAATTGAAATAAACCGGTTTTCACCGTTAGCCAAGGCTCGTTCATTTTTCACTTTGTTTATTGTTTTTTATTTGGATAACTCCTGGGTCACTACCACTTCGAATGCATGTATAGTTTTTACTGTGGAAATCAAGTTACAATTAACTGTTCATTACATAGTCAATATTTCATAATCAATGTTCAAGGTTTTTGAGACCCTCAAAGAAAAAGGTAGCTCTGATGCGCTTCAAAAATTAATCGGAGTCGCCGGTGATGTTGGCGAAGAAGGATTGGGGTTGAGCGCAGCTGATCGACAGACTCTGATCAACAATGTTCAAATTGTCGTTCATTCTGCAGCTACATTGGACTTTGAAGCTACTATGAGACCCACAGTTAACATCAATTTGCTAGGAACACGCAGAGTCGTACAACTATGTAAAGAAATCAGAGGTTTCGAGGTGAGCAGGAATTTTTTCTTTCATTTTTTATTGCAGTAATGATACAGGTAAGATTCACGACTGTACAATTGTTTCCAAGGTCATTTCCAAACTGTTGATCATATTGAACTTGAGCCTGAATTTCTTAATCACATTGGTTAATCTTACTAAAGATCCTCTCACTTTAGAGAAACCGATACCACTCATAAATTCCAATTAGCCAAAATAGGTGGATAAACCTAGATTGAGAAAATTGCAGGAAACTTTTGGTATTTCGGATTTTTGGGTGATTCATTTGTTATGAAATGTTTGTTCCCATATAAATATGTATGGCACCAACAATATATCAGAGGAAAATTCCACTTGGTAGAGTTGTACTGGACAAAAAAACTGACAGAGTAGAATATTTATTTTTACGGAAAAATACATGGCAAGATACATGTCGTCCAATTTAGAACCAGAGAAGATTTCTCAGCCCAGGGAAACAGTTGGATTGGACCCTGAAAAGCTGAGAAATTGTAGGAACGATTATTTGTAGATTTGTGGCACCACGTATCCTCATGAATTATAATGCAAATTAGAGTCAGAATCTTTTTGTTTTTTCAAAGATGATTTAAATATCAAATACTATTTTTTCTAATTTTTAAATATTCCAACTCTATTTCATGCTAATTATCTGTACAGGGACTTGTGCACGTGTCCAGCGCATATGTAAATTCTACGCTTAGTGAACCGACTGAAAAAGTTTATCCCCCACCTGCAGAAGTTGATAAGATTTTGAAGATGGTCAAGGAATTAGACGATAAGGAATTGGACAATGCGACACCTGGAATTTTGGGAAACCATCCCAATACCTATACATTCACGAAACATTTAGCTGAGCACGAAGTCCTCAATAGTTCATTACCTGCGGCTATCGTCAGACCATCTATGAGTGAGTCAACATAAATTTTGCCATAATTTGTATGTACATTGAGCATAAATTTGAATTATCGTAAGAAGAACTTTGTACTGGATCAAATTATGCACACCACCTGTTCACTCTTCGTTACCCACACAAATTAGCCTTTCATCAGAGCTATACAAAATTATCATAAATTGTTGGAACAGTTGGGTTCAACTGAAGAAATTTTGTCTGATATGGTCCTAAGTTTAGGTTAATTTTGATGTATAGTAACTGCGGCATGGAAGGAGCCCGTTCCTGGATGGACAATCTCTAAGAATGGACCGCAAGGTTTTATAATGGGAGCTAGCACTGGAGTACTGAGACGACTACCAGTAGCCTCGTCTCTGATTTACGACTACATTCCTGTTGACATAGTCGTCAACAATCTTATTGTTGCTGGATACAATATCACGCATGACCGGTAAGTGTGGACCCGAATGTAAAGATGTGTTCGATCCAAAGTACCTTTGCGGGTAACGACGTGTAACGTACTTTCATTTCCGTTTTAGTGAGCCAGGCGTGAAAGTTTATCATTGTACGTCGAGTACCTGCAATCCTTTCAAGTGGGAGAGCATTGAAACAAAAATTAACGAGTATCTGCACACTTACCCCTTACAAAGAGCTGTTTGGTACCCGCACATCAAGCTTCTGCCTTCGCTGTTGTTGTATAGAATCTCCGCCATTTTCGTTCACATGATTCCAGCATACATTCTCGATACAGTCACTCGCGTATCTGGGGGAAGACCAATGTGAGTAAATTATATCTAATGTTTACTTGATTTTCTGGTCGAGCGTAACTGTTTCGTACAGTCAATGTTTTAGTTGGGAGGGCTCAATTGTTTTCAACGACATTTTAATTTACAGCTTGGTGCGTTTACACACAAATGTGAATAGATCCTTGGGTCGCCTTGAAAAATTCATATTCACCGAATGGAAATTCAGCAATCCCCGTACGCTTGCTCTCCACGAATCGCTGTCGGACGTTGATAAGGAAAAGTTTTCACTTGACATCAGACCGTTGAATTGGCAACTTTACTTCATTGACTTTGTCCAGGGAGTCAGGCGATATCTCAGCAAAGAAAATCCAAAGAATTTGGATAAGGCTCGATCAAAGGATAAGATGTACGTAACTAGGGTGTTTTAGTTTCTCAAGCAGTTGTACAATTTTTCTTCACTTCCGCAGACTGATGATCGCGCACTTGGCTCTGCAAGCTGGATTATTGGGTCTGACTTGGTGGATAGTGAAACTCTTGCTGGCCACAACGTGGACAAGAACTGGATGGGTTGTGCCTTTAGCGTACATGATTTTTGGTTTATTGTAGACAGCGGACATGTGTAACAATGATTTGATGACATCAATGGATAACCCCATCGAAATCGAGGAATTTTCACATTACGAGATTAGAAATTATCCAGTAGAGTGCAGAGTTGGATTATTAGTTCCGCAACTGGTGATTGAACCTTACTGGCATTTAATTAAATTATAGTATTATAGTATAACAATATATACAAGTTATCCAGAATGAAGACGGATATATGCCGACGAATATTTTAAATATTTAAAAATATTTTCGTACCCATAAAGTCTTTGAGGAGAGATCTGTTAATTTTATAGAAAATAGGCTAATTACTCTGATTTGCTTTTATGGTACTACCTATGTCATAGACCATCTAAAAGTTCAATCAGTTTGATAATTAAAACTCATCGGATTACACATGTGTAAGATATTTACTTGGGTTAGTTTTTTGTGGTGTCAATAAATGGGTTCTCAATTTAATTAGTTTGTGTTATTACCTTGTTGTGATTCTTTTTTTATCGTCATTACGAGTACGCGGCTGATGAGGTACCACGATGTATCGAATGGAAATGATTTCAAATCGCACCCTACCGCATGCGCTGTTGAATAGTTGGAATTTCAACTGCAAGATGCAGCCACCGCCGATGATTACGATGGTGATTTTAAAAAATCGAGTTCGGAGCGTGGCGACAATTCAAACAATTATGACTGCGGAAATCACCGGAACTAATTTTAGCGCAAACAAACGAGCGGGAAGGTACTTAACATTTTATCGTTGTCTTGCACGTTGCGAGAAAGTAACGGAATTTTTGTTACCGTTCCGTTGAGCGACATAAGTAAATTATCGAATCAACCGAAATTCTAGACGATTCTCGAATGCAGTTCTTGAAATTAGCGTGATCGTAAAAAATCAACGGTATCTAAAAACCCAGACGTCAAATAAATGGCCAAAAAAAAAAAGAAGAAACGTACTAATTATTTCGCGCGAACACATGCATTCCCTTGCGTACATAGATCAGCAAATAGAACAACTTATACCCTTGATAATTTTCAGGTCAATTTGCGAGGAAAAAACTTGATTTGCCGGTTGAAAACAAGCATCACAATGCCCCATTTTTAGCTCGATAGAATCGAAACATCCTGTCTTCTGGCAGAAGTAAACCTGGTCGACCATGGGAGGGAAATACGCGATTTGGATGGCCCCAATGCGTCAATGAACATAATGATAAATGTTGAATAAACTTTTTCCTGGTGTATGACTGCCGAAATTGACACAACAATGCAACGCGCTTGCAGGTGCATCTCATCAATGGAGATCATGAACCCGTTGTGTTTTTTTTTTCTTTGCGGTGAGAAAAAAAAATGCCCGAATCAGAAACTTGAAGTTTATATTCGTAGAGCAAGTCATCGCGCAACGTGTGCGATTTTATGTAAAAACGGTTTATGGTAGCCAAAAGGAGGCTGCAGCGGCTAAAAAAAAGTCTCATCACTTCCTTTTATTCTCATGCAAGCAGAATGTAGCTAAAAATACGAACAACGTTACGAGTCGGAATACTTTTCCGAGATCGATCGAGAAACCGGTAAAAATCTCCCAATTTATTCCGAACACGGTCCAATCGGTTCATCCCCTGCGTCTTACCGTCCCTTTGTTGGCTCCGGTTTGAACACATCCCAAACTTTATTCTTTAATCGAATCGCGAAACCAACAAAGTCAAGTGTAACAGGAATTCAATCGCGGAGCTTTCAGTTTTCCGATCGCGATCGAAACATCTCATCTGTTTCGGAGAATTATTTCATTTGTTCGCCTCTGAAACACTGCGCTCATTTTCATCCGCAGTTGCGCAATTTCAATTCAAACATCGAAAGGATGATATCACCGTCCTCTGCATAGAACTTTCAAAGCGTTTTTTATTGCTCAGCCGAAAATGAAAAGACGATCACGATTTTCATATTTCTTTTCCATCCAAAAAAGTCAGCGTCGATCGTTCGATCAGTTACGGTATAGTTAAAAATATTCTAGAACGGCATTTTGGTGAAAAGTTGTAATAATTTTCTATTCGTTAAGCGAACAATGAACTTGTGCGGCGAAATTTTGGTTTCGGCCAATCGGGGCGAGGCAAAATCCACCACTCGAATTTAATTTCTCTTTGTTTTTTCGAAATTTTTCACCGGTGCAATTGAGTTTCATGCGGCGTTGAGTTGAGGCGATGTAAATTCCCGTCGATTAATTATATACCGATTATACCTGAATGAAAACAATTCTTTTGTACATATTATGTATTTTGTGTAGTTGTGATTTTTTTGTTTATCCAGTGTTTATTCAGCAGTGTTGGCTATGCATGCGCACGTGAAACGCGCTGCAATGCAGTTGGTCGCCAATAATAATTCCCATACAATAATACGTATACATATGTAGGAATCGTCATCGAGGAATGAACGTGTCCCTGATTATGAGTCAGAAAATAGGAATATCGGGGTCCAAACGTCCCACAAAGAAGCTTATAAATTGTTCTCCGGTCGAAGAACGGCATCCAGTTCCGAACGGCAGGTCACTCAGGTGACTCGTCAACCGGTCGATCTATATATTGCAATATCTCCACAAAGAATCGCAAAGATCCGAATTCTTTTTTGTTTCTTTCATTTCGAAATTTCTCCTGCATCGGCACCTCGTGGATCAGGATAAAACGGTTGCGATCGCACGAAGTTCGATTAAACGTTGCAGTGACAGTGAGTAATTTTGTCGAAATTTTTTCGTTCGTTCGACGAACAAACGAATTTTCTAATTTCACTTCTGCGCTAGCGAACGAATGTCGGATATTCACGATATCGTGAAAAGTGTGAATTCAGCGAAACACGAATTTCAAAATCGAACGTTATTTTTCGCAGATAAAAAATGGCCGACGTACCGTCGATACCGAAGTGGTTGGAGGGTAGAGGGATACTCGTTACGGGAGCGACCGGTTTTGTCGGTAAAGTTTTGGTGGCTAAATTATTATCGGCTTGTCCTCGAGTGGGAAATATTTACCTACTGGTCAGAGAGAAGAAGGGTGCCAAACCAAATTCGAGATTACATGCTTTGATTCAGGTAAAAAAAAAGTACAATAATTTTCAGCTACGATCCGTACCTCGGATAACGTGTGTGTTTTTCGCTCTGTGTCAAGGTGAATTTCAGCTTCGAAATTCTAAATGACGGTATAAAAAGCTGCGCGCCAATTCCGAAGAGAAAACGAACGGCTCGCGAAGACGATTTATCGGACAGCAACCGAGTTTACTGTAGAAAATCGTTTGACGAGAAAACAATTTCGATATTTTCTTTGTCTGGAGTCGTTAGAAAAATCGAAATCTTCCAAAAAATCCCAGTGGGTCAAGGCCTGCTCGAAATACGGGTACAGACGATGGGACAAAAATTAACCGCGTAATGTCCACTTGATATAGCTATACGTGCGCGTTGAATTTACAAACACGGGGTAATAAAGGCAGGTAATTCAGCTGAAAATTTGCAACAGCGGTTATAATATATCGCGCTATATGATGTAAGAAATGATTGATGTTCAGTGATACGTGAATTCCAATCACTGTTCAAAATTTCTACACTATCTCCCTACGCGTAATTCATAGGATGTAAGACGTTAGAATCTTTTTTCCTTCTCATTTATTAAATTTTTTTTTTTTCTTTATCTTGACGCGCACATTAAAATCGAATAATTGTCTCATCTATCGTGAATTTACACCGGCATGAGCGTGCCGTACAACGTACACGTTGATTGTTAGTCGAATGTGAAAGTTTGTGCGCCCTAGGACATCGTCATTTCGGTTGGTCCATAGAAAAAATAAATCAGACTTATATCGCGCACGTCGTACATCGTACTCTCGGTAATTTAGCCGTAGTAAAATTTTCATAGCGCAATATTCCAATGATACAACGATCCTTCAAAATTTTTAGTAAATTTATCATTCGTATGGATGCATTATGCATCTGCAGCGCATGACATACTATAATTATCCAAACGTTTCCAAAACCTAGACAGTTATCCTGCAATTTTCTGAACAATTTATTCAAAATGTGTACGATTTTGCAGAGAATTAAAAAAGAATAGTGATTTTTCTTTTCAATTTCGTGCGCAATTTTCATTTGAAATTAAAATTTAGAATTGCGATACGTTACATGCAATAGCAATGAGTCGTTTCTCTAATCGTTAGTGCATTGATTACAAAAATTCATGATTTATGATGACTTTTTTCTATTTTGTGTGTGTGTGTTTTTTTTTTTGCTCATTTATATCAAAGGGAACGTATCTCTTCATTACTTATAATATACAAGTGAAAGCTGGCGTCGGGAATGAAACTGAAAAATTATTCTGGATACGATTCTTCATTCGGATATTGTAACTCCTGGTTCGCTTCACTGAATAATTGCACAACCCGACGTACGCAAATCTCCATGAATGTTATAATATAACTTGTACACTGTATGTCCGCGTCTATACTTTTATCGATTATATATCATTTTACTTATTTATTCGTTCGTTTGGTTCATCCATTTTTCATTCAATAATTATGAATTAACGAAAAAAAAAAAAAAACATCTCTCCGGTGGTGGTTGATTGAAAAAAATTGTCATCCGATCCTAACACTCTTTTCCATTTTTTTTTATTTTTTTTTCACTCTTCTATATGCCCACTTCCACGATTATTCTAACGATACGGTGTAGAATCTTATATACTGCAACATGTCCGCGTTACACAATTTTATTTAAGTAGCAAGAAAATTAAGATCACGTGATACGTAGCCGTAAAATATTGAAATTATCACGATTATTATAAATAATCACCAGACGTTCACTTTGTTATTATACGAGGAGTAACAAAGTTGTTAAAATTTATCCGTTATACATCCACATAAACATTCCTCTAGTTACTTCGCGTATAACTGCGCTGTGGGTAAAGAAATGATAAGAACGATTCTTTCAAAGGAAAAGAACAGATGAGAAACAAAAAAAAAAAAAAAAACTATCGCGCACGGGGTGATTGAAAGAATAATTTCAAATTCCATACTCTCGACTGGTTATAAACACCCACATCCCGCACGTAGTTGTACATGGTTGTACGCATGTGTACATAGGTATATCATGTAATTACGAGTTATAAGATGAGCAATATATTGAGAAATAAATTTGGATATGTGTACGAACAAGAAACATCGGAACGTACCAGGTGCAATGTGAATCTGAAACATGAGGAATGCGTGCCATTTAAAATAATTGATACTCGCCTTAGAAAATTGCCTCACAAATGGCACGATGAATATTAAAAATGTTACTCGTAACTTATCTAACAAGTAGGCATACTATGTATGTTCTAAACGTGCGCAGAGTTCAGCGCACTTAATACCCGACCTCTCGGCCTTGGCACGCTGAAAATTATCCTCCGCAATTCTTAATGCACGTTGAATTTATCGTTCGTTTGTTCATCACCCCCCTTATTTTTTTTTTTGTTGATTCTGTTTCACAGCAAGAACCGTTTCGAAAAATTCGAGAGAATCACCCCGAACGACTGGAGAGATTGGTCGTAATTTCCGGCGACACGACCCACGAAGGTCTGGGTCTTTCTTCCGAGGATAAGAATCGCGTGACGAACGAGGTCTCCGTAATATTTCATATGGCGGCTAACGTGAGGTTCGATCTTCCGCTGCGAGTGGCGGTCGCATTGAATACCAAGGGTACTGCAAATCTGATCGCGGTTGCGAAACAGGTGAAAAATATTTTTTCAAATAATTACGATCGCGATGATAATTTGGAGGCAGTGAATACGTGCGAATGAAACAACCGTTACCCGCTTTGTGACTACATCCTGAGAAACTTTCTATGTATCGATTCCTCCAAATTTATTACTCGTTATTTATACTTTTTCGGATTTTGCACGTCGTAAATCGATGTTAATTTGTCGAAAGAAAACATACCTGAGCTTATGAGTAGATTTCGCTGGCTTTTGATATTCAGGATATCCCCGTTAGGTGTTTGTTCGACATCGTTCTTGAGGATCTATCAAAACGTTTGCATTTTTTCTAGTCGTCGATTCACCGGTTGCGAAAGATAAGTGTACGTAATTAAACGTGATTTTCTAGACGAAGGTCGATCGGATTGTTTTATGTTTATTTTTATGGAAACCTTGCACTCGCGAGACTTCAAAAATTCATAACAAACACGCGAAATCGAGTCGACTATTGGATGCGATTTGGTATCGACGGTTCATTCATGATTCCTAGATAAACTAGATGAAACTATAGACAACTTCGTTTCGGAATTGACCGTTGAAGATTTTTTTCACAACGCTTTATTCATACCCAGCTTCCGAAGTTGAAATCGCTCATTCACGTTTCGACGGCCTACTGTCACTGTGGTCAAACAATACTGGAAGAAAAAGCCTACCCTCCAGCTATACTACCGGAAGATTTGATACCCGCGATCGACGCAATGTCCGACGAAACTCTTCAGAAAATCAGAGGAAAAATATTGGGCGATCAACCGAATACTTACGCCCTGAGCAAATGCCTAAGCGAAGACCTCATGGTGAATTCGGGACTTCCGGTGGGCATCGCGAGACCTTCGATCGGTATACTAACTTCTTTTCTTTTTTGTAAATAACGTAAAAACCGAGAACAATGAATTGATAGTTTTCTGGCTTTCTAAATTTTCACAGTGGTCGCTTCTTGGAAAGAACCGGTGCCGGGTTACGTGGATAATTTGAACGGACCAACCGGATTGGTAGTCGGTGCCGGTAAGGGTGTTATTCGTTCGATGCACTGCGCCGGAAACTATCTGGCGGATATAATCCCATGCGACATCGTGGCGAACGCTACGATCGCGTTGAGTTGGAAAGTGGGTTTGGAAAATCCGTGTAAACCGATATTTGTCAACGTGTGCGAAGGCGGACGTAATCCGATAACTTGGGAGTACGCGCTAAACGAAGGCAGGAAACACGTATTCGCAAATCCTTTCTCAGGTTTGTTCAAATCGATATTACCGTACGCCTTCGTTCGATCTTTTGCCGATCCTTCGGTCGGCTAGATTCCTACCTAACCGTCCGTTGAGAAAATATCTGCGAAGATCGACTCCGAGGTACCGAGCCTGCGTATTACCATGTTGAATTAATTATCACCTGCATCTTTCTTACCTGTCAATTTGAATTTCTCGTTCTTTTTCACATCTTTTCAGGTCCGCTCTGGTATCCGGGTGGCAGAATAACTTCATCCGCATTTCTTCATTTGTTAGCTGTTATTTTCCTGCACATGATACCCGCCTATTTTCTGGACACCGTCATCGCGCTCTGTGGAAATAAACCATTTTTGGTCAAAGTTCAGGCGAGAGTTAACGCGGGTTTAACGTTACTCCAATATTACACTACAAAGAAATGGGTATTTCTGTGAGTATGGAATTTCAAATAGACGAACTTTGGGGCATTGAACTTTCGTGTTATTTTGCAATTTTATCGTTCCAAAAATACGAGGTCCTCATTTCAATTCATGTAAGACTCGATCTAGGTCGAAACGATGATATATAGAACAAGACAGAAACGAAACAAAAAAAAGGAAACGGATAAAATCAACCATTGAATAATTCAGTTTCGAAGACGCGGTACAGAACTTCGTAGTTTGACTCACAAACGGAGTCGCGAGGAATTTTTTGCTTCTTTTTTTTTTTTTTTTTTTTTTTTTCCAAGGTAAAAAAGGTCAAGTTTTATTGATTCTTTTTTCTCGTTTCTCTCCTATTGTTGTTATCGACGAGGCACTGCTCAGCGCCGGAGATCCATCGAGTGAAACAACATTATGAGTAAAAAGGTAAAAAAGAGAAAGACAAAAAAAAAAAAAGTAATACCAAAATTAGATGCGCGCATCGCTATACGACTTGCAACAGCGATCTGAATTCACCGCAGGAATTCGAATCCTTGGAAATCACAGCGCGTACGATGTTTATCGCGAAACAGACGATTGAAATCGGTGAATCAACCGACGTCAGCCTCGATTGGTTTAATTTTCTTATTAACCGCTGATTCTTTATTATAACAAATGTTCGCAGAACCGGTGGACTGGAGGAGTTACAGTCTCGATTGTGCCCCGATGACAGGTGCGCCTTTTTTATGGACACCCGAGAAATATGCTGGAGCGATTATCTTCTGTCATACGTTTTGGGCATAAGAAAGTTCTGCCTAAAAGATGACCCGTCCACGTTACCGAGGGCCCGACAAGTTTTCAAATACTTATACATCGCCGACAGATTTCTACGATTGATTTTCCTCACTTTTGTCGCATGGTTTATTTACTCGTGGATTTCACCTGCCAACACGACGGCGACGTCGATAATAGAGATGAAAAATCTGTACGACTAATTACCATGTACGTTAAAACGTAACTTATGTAATTTGGATGAAACTCTTAACTGATTTTCACTCAATTATAAATTTCATTGTAAAAACTATATACCCGTCTCACAGTCCAACTTTGACTCTCAATATATTTAATAACCATTACCTCCGTACCTCGCAGCAGAGCGAAACGATGAAGTTTCGAGGGACGGGAGGCGGGATGAAAAAAAAAAAAAAAGGATCAAAAGAAACTTGTTACGTGCAAAAATCGAACGAGGGTAATAATTACTATATGGGTAATGTATCTGACCCATTTAATACTCCAAGTTTGGCACGATTACGATATCGGCGCACCGAATTCCGGACCTTTTTCTTTTTCATTCTGGTGAACGCGATCGCTGCGCGGTTGATTGAATTCGGTCTCACACAAGCGGACGGATATTGTGGAATATCGTTTGAAACGTTGTTCGGAAATGTCGTTGCTTTCAATTTAAACGTAGAAATTTTTCCTTTAGAATTTATATTCGTACACCGAATTCTATGACACGATTATATCATAATCATCTGACTACACTGGTGTGCGTAATGTGTACCGATGGCGAAAATAAACGTGGTGTAATTCTGCAAAACGCGCTATATATATATATATATATATATATATATATATATATATATATACAGGTCACTTTTCACATTTACAAAACGAACCGAGGATTCAACTGTTTCACTGCTATGTCTAATTCACCGAACCTGTATAGAAATGCTTAGAACAATTATCAGGTGAATTCATTTCACACGTGTTCATCTTGTGTCGCAACACCGCATAATACCGAGCTAGCGTTCGCTCCGCGTTATTTATTCTTCTTCTTCTTTTTTAATTCCTCTCTTGCTAATTTTTTTCTAGTTTTTTTACTTTCGCCGCTTCGACGAAAATTTGTCCCGTCTTTGTTGTGGAATAAAGCGCGCCCGCGACCCACTTGAATCGTTTTCGAACTCATTCGTGATCGTTACGAATGTATCGCGATATTACCGGTGAAAAATTATACACGTTCGTACAAGTGCTTGAGCAGCAGTCGCGTTCACGCGCCCCTTTCCGAATCGTCGCGAATTGACATTCACCCGACGTTCCATTTCACCTGGTCTAATTCGTATCGATGAACATGAGATTCTTTTTCCTTCTCCGTTGTCCTTTTTTTTTTTTCCTTCTTTTACAATTCATTTATAACACTCCTACGGATATTCGATCGGATCTACTATTTCTATCGTTTTTCGTATGTACGTACTCACGTACATGAGAAATCATCATCGCGTTACGTCAGAGGCTGCAGAGACGCGGGCCACATGCGATGCTGCGTGAAGGAAAAAATTTTTTTTTTTTTTTTTTTTTATGAAATTATGAATTACCATGCGAGATCTAGCGACAAATTGTGTCAATGAGAGGAGGAGAAGAAAAAAAATTTTTTTTTAACAGTTTTCCCGTTTGTTTGACGACGGCTAATCACGTGATCGACGGATCCGCTCGTCGGGCGTATCCTCGAATATACGGAGACTTTCAAAAAATGAACTCCACGTTTTCTTACCGAATACGTATAGGTACGCGTAGAGGCTGATGTTGATTTAAAATTCTTGTACTTCTTTTACGACAATAAACGCTGCAACAATAACGATGCTTCGTCGAAGAGACTCGTTACATCCGCGATTCTTCGAGATTTTTGAAGCGCGCGATATTACATGGTGGGTATAGTTGCGAATCGGAATTGAAAGTAACAACCACAACGACAAGAAGTATAAGATAGTCGGTAATTATACAATTCTATAGTCACATTATGACCTATGCACGTGCTGCAGCCCGATCAATATTTATTTACACTCCATTGTTACTCTATCCGAATGCGATTGAGAGAAACAAAATTAATTCGCAACTAAAAATACTCTCGAATACTAAATCAACGTTGTAACGCTATAATTATCATATTCGAACATCAACTTTTGCCATTAACGAACGGTACGTAGACTATTTATCGACGGGCATTATTTTTGCCGCTGCAAAATCTTCCGAAGAATATTTGAAAAAAAAAAACAAAATAAATAAATAAATAAATAAAATAAAAATAAGTAAAAGAAGCCGATGGAAAAAGTGACCACGTTCAAAGTACCCGAGCTGGTATTCCCCAAGATTATCGAGGCTCCGGCCACGTCGAAGGTCTCAAAATACCGTTCGTTTAGCATATCCGGTCACAGAGATAAAAGCGAGATGATTATGTCATATTTTTCTTTTCTTTTTTTTTTTCTTTATTTCCATCAATCGTTGGAATAGGTACAGGATATACCTGTGGGTATACAAAACCCACCTGTGTACAGGTATATATATATATAAACTCGATATAAAGTCGGGCAAATTTTAAGCCAGTTGAAATTCTTAGGTATATATCCTAATTCTTAGAAAGTTCTATGATGTAAGTCAGGGGGACTAGTTTTAGTTTAAGGGGAACCAACTCCATCGAACCATGAGGTAAGCCAAGGTAAAGTCGCGAAGTAACAAAAATTTTTACAAGATATCAGGCGTCAAGAACCCCGGCGTTGCATTAAAAACGCAACGCGTGCGTTAAACAGCTGTGTATGGGTATAGGACACGGGTTGGACGGCGTTTGAGAAATTTTTGTTTTTCGTTTGTCGTTATTTTCGATTTTCGCCCGTCTTTGGTTTTGGTAATTCTCAAACGTTCAGAAAACAACATTATCGTTTAGTCGACCGCAGAGCTCCTGGAACGGCTCGAGTCGTCGGCATCCTGACGTGTCGAAATCATTCACTCTCCAATTGACTCGGTGTTGGCTAGCCGCCGCGTCGCGCACGAAAGTAAAATTGCGTCATTGAATGAATAGAGGTCGGACAACTTCGTACATATTATACACACCAAGCTTCGCTTTTACGTCGATCTTGGAAAGTAACGAGCCGAACTGCCAACCTTAGACATACTTCAATAATCCCGTAAACCCGTAATACGCCATATAAAGGACGACGAGCGTCACGCGCCGCTCAGCGAGAGAATCTGCTCAAGTAGAATGAGAAGAACAAGAGCATATCACGCCGCGTCAAATCAATCCTACCGAATAATCAAATTACTTAGCTGCGTCGCGCGGCAATTGATACCCCGTTATTTCTAACCAGGATCACCTCATTGCAGCTATCGAAATTCTCTTCCAAAAATCCGAAGCGCACTCATTACACACGGTACGAGTGTACAGGTAAAAGTCTCCGCATCCGTGACGACGTCGTATCAACCTAGTGAATCCCGTGTATTAACAAGTTATTCCCGGAATTATAACAAAAAAATGTACAAAAAAACGAACAAAAAGAAAAAAAGGCAAAACGAGAAAGAATGAAATCGTAACGTTGTAACGAGAGGTAGAAGAAGGAGACGGAGGAGGAGGCGGGAGTCCCGAGAAGAAATTTGCGACTCGCGGTGGTGAAGGATTCTAGATAGGAGAGGTGGAAGTTGGGCCTTACCGAATGCACGGCCCTGCGCGACCGTACCCCGATCACAATGCCAGTTTTATGTGCTCAGTCTGCGGTAGGCTCACCATCTGATCAGATCAGGTGGACATTGTGATTTATCAGAATTGTAGAGCTGTAAAAAAAAAAAAAAGAAATAAAAAAAAATCCGTTCCCGTTGTTGTTTGTTGGTTTTTTTTTTTTTTTTTCTCATTCTAAATTAAAGTTTTCGGTTTCGTTGTTGTTTGTTTTTCTGTTTTTTTTTTTTTTTATTTCTCATACTTACGAACGAGTTGTCCAAGTTCACCGCAGCGCACCCCACTCGACAGACCATCATCGTCCGGTTTTTGGAAGAATCTGGACCGGCGTAAACGGCATCCTTGAAAGGGAGGCAAAAAAAGAAAAAAAAAACGAATAAACTCTCGCGATATTCCAGAGGGATTTAAATACCATTCGGTAAGTGTACCGTAAAGAGAAGGAAGCGAGGTGAAAATCGACGGGAAAATAAAGAAAATATTCGACGTATAAAATCGTACATTGGCAAGTCGAAGGGAAGAGAAAAAGAATTTTCTTTGAAATCGAATCAAACGAGAGGTAAATATATAATTAGCCGCAAAAGAATGACGACGATGATGATACCGTAACTTGATATTCGGGACATTGGAATATTATAAGTCGGCTGTATGAAACGGATGAAGATTATTTTAACGAAGTTTTAATAACATAGCGAATCGCTTCGACGCTGAGTAAAATCGAAAGATGCGAAAAAATGGTGTAACGTACCACATCGCGTTTACATCCGTGTGTGTGTGTGTGTATAGTATTTTGTGTCAAATCTTACGTAATTTCTTCAAAGTATCGTAACATTGCGGATTCACGTTTTCACGATATACCGGCGACCGTTGGCTGCCTCCGCCACCTGCACCGCCGCGCACCAGTAAAAGAGGCGGTGGGAATACGCGTATATACATATGATATTTCGTCATATTTATAAGTTTTATTATTCAACGTTCGGCCATATATTCCGTTATAGCGATATTATGTACCCGGTACGGGTGTACGGATAGATGATTTCTCTCTCAATTGGCAAAGGGGAATTAATCCTACCCGAATATTTCTTTTCAAAATTTATCATACGCCGGGATATCGTCGGCTCATTAACGAATTTTTTTCAACGCCTCGCCGATCGAATTAAAGTAATTATTCAGCTGCACGTGATTAACGATGACGAATCATTGTTATTGTTATTATTCTATGCAGCGACGGAAGAACCTAATTCCCCTATCTGCAGTGCACGCGGTCGCTTCGGATGTGATTTTTAAAAAGGAATAAATCAACCGTCTTAATTTACATAGTTCGAAAGACGCGTTTTTATAACCGTCAAATATTGACTATTGTTTGTTGTTTTTGTTCTAATCTGTACAATATTTTAATGGGTATTGAAACTCTAACGCATCAGTCGAGGGGGTGAACGATAATTAAGGCAAAGTTGAGAATGAAAGTAAGAGAAAAAACGAAAAGTAATAATTCTGGTTTCGAGAATCCGGGGATGATCATCGGTACGAAATATAATAATAATTATGTGGCGTAACGTGCGTGCGCCACAATTATCATATAAATTAAAGTAGCTCGGGGTCACGGGTTGCAAGCGAATATTGTAGTGCACGCATGGAGGTATACGTGACATTTGTAAAATTGATTTTGATCAGATCTGTGCTTTTCCCTTTCTCCATAGTCTGCACTCTCTTCACGTGGTTCTTTCTGCACCTCTCTTATCTATTTTTTTTCGCTCTCCCTCCCTCCCCGTCTCTCTCTCTCTCCCTCCCTCTATTCCCGATTCATTTCCCTTACTCTTTCTGCACGCTCTGCACGCACCAGCTCACGCCACGCCGTCCGTAGTCGCGTGTCACAATAATTCCAACCGGTCGACCTCCACCTCTACAACCGCGAACAACCGGTTTCTTTCAAATCCTGCAATTCAAACCAACAATGAGTGGGAAGTATAGTATTATGCGCGAGTAAGAAAATATATAACTTCAGTTACAAGAACAGCTGACGGGCGAGACGACGATCTCTTAAACGCCCGCATATGATAAGAACTTCGAACTCGCCGAATCGTTTGAAATTCATTTTCGACTCCCCTCCTGTCATTCAAAGAAACTCCGTCGTTGCCTGAAATTTGGAGTATTTGAGCAAGGGGAGAAAACAAAAAAAAAAAAAAAAAAAAAACAGAAATAGAAAAGGGAGAGAAGGATAAATAAATTCGTTCACTAGACGTTAGTGAACTGCGCAGCAGCAGTCAATAACATCGACTGGTTTGTCAACCAGTTTAATTCTGGGACACGCGAATAGCATAGACTGTGCGTTACACCGATAAGCAATTATGTAAGATTAAAAAAAAAAAAATCAAATAAATAAGTAAGGGAATTAATGCTTGACAGGTGGCAGTGAACCACGCGAGCTCCTAGCCATGTTATCCCATTGATCGTTTGATCTGATTTGAAAAATTTCTCCTCGCTGAAATTTCTATACTCAATATAACGGGTACATATATGTAACAATAACTATTCGTTGGATAATCGATATTTCAATCTTTATTTTCCCAATTCTTCCACTCGTCGTTCGACGGCAATTCAATCGACCGATTAACATTGACTTTGCGACGTTGTTAGCACACGGATAGTACCGATGTTCGTATCGGTTGAAT
Organism: Athalia rosae; assembly: GCF_917208135.1. Classification (NCBI taxonomy): domain Eukaryota; kingdom Metazoa; phylum Arthropoda; class Insecta; order Hymenoptera; family Athaliidae; genus Athalia; species Athalia rosae. The sequence goes on from NC_064026.1 coordinate 15,445,280, forward strand.
AAAAAAATTAGAAAAAAAAAAAAGCAATAAAACCGTTGACAATTATCGGTAATCCACGTCATCTAATTAGACACGACGATCGAACGTTTTATATCCATCCGTCACACCGTGTCATTACATTTTTTCACTCTTTTCGCATTTGCGTTTTTTTTCTTTACAATTTTTATTCATTCGACCGGCGGGGGATTCCGTCCCGTGGAAATGACCGAACGTGTAATTGCGCTGTCGTTTCAATGGAACGCAACGATGTCTGGAGGTTGAATCGCTACGATAACAAACTATACATCGCGTGTTTTTACCTCGGAATTTATACACGTCAAAGCGATGGATAAAACCCAGCTAACAATAAGAACGACTTTGTGGAAATCAAGTTCGTGAAATTAGTCATCTTTGATGTTCGCAGTGGACACGCGATCATACGTTTGGATTTATGAATTTTACGATTAATCGCTGATCTAAAATAAGAACGAAACTTTTCATGATTGTTTTCTCGTTCGATTTCAGCCGAGACAGGAACGATGGCGGAAACAAAGATGGAGGGTATACCCGACAGGATCGCGGAAACGTTGAAAGGTCGACACATCCTGATAACGGGGGGAACGGGATTCTTGGGCAAAGTCATGCTGGAAAGATTGCTGCGTTGTATGCCGGATATTGGCACGATTCATTTATTGGTTAGACCAAAAAAAGGAAAAGATCCGAAACACCGTTTGGACGAAATATTCAATTCGGCGGTAAGTTTGTCAAAATTTATACGCTATTCGTAACAACGATCCAATTAAGATTCAAGCTGCAGTCGCACAGGCATAGGGTATAATACGGAATTTAAATTTTTATATATTCATTGTTTCCGCGAGGTTGTAACCCAATTTAACATGTCTCGCGCGAGTGAATTAAGCGAAGAGTATAACAGTATGACATTATTATTCGTTTAAAATATAATTAAACGTACGAGACGACGATGTTTTTATTTGTTTCTATTTGAAATGAGTTCCCAGTTCCCAGGGTTGGAATAACGTAACATAAACTCCGAGAAACCTTCTACCCTGGTAATTATCGTGTAATTCTTTCAGCTCGTTTATCACGTCTCCTGTCTTTCATTGTATGCCGAGTCGCTTGATATGTTATTTAAAACTTGATAAATTGCGACGCGGTACCGGGGAAAGTTTTTCAAAATTGTCGCGTCATGCCCAACTGTTTCACTAAAGATATGCGAGCTTCCGGAAGATCGCAAGATAATTTCTAAAGACGTTAAAGGGTTTAACAATCCCGAAGAGAATAACTCGCGTGGAAAATCATCTAATTTCAACATGAATATCAATAGAGACCTATTCGTACAGTGTAATTCTGCGATTCTCACGCACGTTGCACATCCGTTGCACATTTTGCAAATTCTACGTAACGACCGACCCGAAATTTTATTTGAAAACAACGTATAAACTTGGAGATCTTTATTCTCCAAGTTTCTTCAATTATGAAAATCGAAGATCGAAGAGAGAGAAAAACAAAAAAGAAGAGAATAAAATTGAAAAACTGAGAAAACAAAATAAAAGTCAATCGATGCAAATAAGAAAGTCGAAAATAATGTTTGTTTCCCATTAATTCAACGCGTCAAAGTTGATAACTAATAAAAACGTGGACTTTAATGACATTAGTTAACAACGTCATAATAGTATCGTTGCTCTATTATACGTACTTATATATCTTCCGTTTCTCGTGGAGTCCCCGTTCCTTTTTTATACGAATCACCACGTCACATGGCCTACCCACTGTCGTTGCAGCACCGCTGCACAACAGTCAAGATCGCGGAATCAAGGACATATTCGTACAAACAATCGCACCACAATTAAACTCACACCAATTTGTCAATGGGCAACGTCCATGTTTTTCTTGAAAAATTTTTTACCCCTCTTCTTCTTATTCCCCGTAAATTGCTACTCTCGTATTCCACTCCGAGGTCGACACGGTATACTATACATGTATGTCTGCAAAGAAATGAAATAACGATTTTCCAAATACAAATATACACGTAACCAGAGTCGACCGAATAATTTTCTAAAGCTTACTGCACGTTAATTATCGTCGACTTGACAAACGATTTTTAGAATGTCAAAATCATATTTCGTATGTATATGAGAGAAATTTGCATACCTCGATATTAGATAATATCAGCATCGTATACGTACCACATGCTGTTAATCATAGTCAAAAAAACGGACCACCTGACCAATAGCATAATATTCTCTCGTCGAAAATTTTCATCAGAATCGATTAATTTCTCTTTGTGCGCGGCCTCGTCGTTTGATTATTATATGAATTATTCGCCAGCGTTTTACATCCTCGTGATAAACTGTTATGTCACTCGTACGTATCGCGAATACACGTGTAACATAAGTAGATTGAAAATAAAATTAGAAATGAGCCTAGGTCAGTTGAAATTTCTCCCGTGACCTCAGCCCACGGGATTAGCGGGTATTATACGTAAATAATGTACGCGTGCAAGACGAACGGTTGGTAGTCAAGTGAGTCAAGGCCGTTAAAGAGAGAAGGAGAAAAGTGAGGAAAAAAATGTCTGTTAGTGAAAGAGAAAGTTCTTTCCGATGCCATTGCGTAATATTCTCTCTCTCTCTCTCTCTCTCTCTCTTTCCTAACGGTGCGTGTGCGGACGGATAAATATAATGTATACGTACACCTACGGGTACAGCAGCAGCAGCAGCAGCAGCAGCAGTCGATCCGATGGATCATGAATACCAAGGTCATTTGGTCGGATAAATTGAGGTTTATGACCGTCATATCTTCCGTAAATTTCCAAGAAGTATTCGAACCCATTATCACACGTTTCTTAAAAGAGAAAAAAAATAACCGAACAAAATCGATTAACCACCCAAATCAAATTCTCTAATCTCAATCTACCGATCATCTTTATTCTCGTCATTGAAGAGATTTTCTTTTTTTTTTTATTTTGATGAAGAAAAAAATCAATGAATAAACGAATGAAAAGTTTACGTATGTACCTATATACTATACTGCACGTGTGTCGGTTAATAAGATGGTCCACTTTCTCACAAAATTGAATCGGCGGCACCGTGTGTGTGTGTCCGTGGGTTCGGCCAGTAGGTTACAGTTATGACATTATTTCATTCTCATCGTCAGCCATGATGGCCGAAAGGCTGGTCGGATTCGCTGGAATTTCACATTATAAAAGCCGAATGTGCAGCACAGGAATACTTTCGGCGTTAAGATCGCGGCTACGAAGTCTCGTTTTATGATATAACATCACCGCCATCACCGTACAGCCAATGGCCATCGATGTTGCAGCGTTTCTTGTCCAATTTCTCATAAATATTGTACAGATCACGCACTAAGTTTGTTAATCCTCAAAATATTACTCAACTGTATTCTCACCGCGAGGATAAAAATTATATTCGAACCTACGTCGAAAATCGAACCACCCTTTACTCTCTTCCTCCTTTTTTTTTTCTTTTCTTTGTCAGTTAAAACAATGACAGGGATGTATCATTATAGCATAATAAAAAAAATAAGAAACAATTCTCTTAATGAAAAATGATAATTCATTTTACAAGAAAACAAAATAACAACTAATTTGTAACACGTGTTCGAAAAACACTTGACACACCTAAAGTTATGCCAAGTATGAACCGGCAAGTTCGAAATAATTACGTTAACAAACGTGTAAGAATATCGTTACCCAACGTACAAACCGAAATAATAAAATATCGTCAATTTATTAATATTCGAAACGGTAAGGATGTAGGTGAACCAGGCAGCTAGACGAGGAATTATTATACATGAATTCATTTGATTTGGTGAAAGATTTTACCAACGTATAATATCTTCGAAATGTTTGAATTCTGATTCACGACTCTGACTAATGTACTACGTTTATGTATATCGATAGAAATCGATTATTTTTCCTTAAAATTCGTCAGTCTTTGATCGGCACGTGGGCATCCGTTCGGTGACATAATACGGTACACCTAGCTACTCTTGAGAGTGATAAAAGTATTGCCTAATCTCACGAAACCGCGCGGTTTCGCGGCTACTGCTGCTGCTGCTGCTACTGTTGCTGCTGCTGTTGCTTTCTCTCCGCTGGATGTGTGTACACAGCTACATTTGACAAGTCCGACTAAAATCACATGTAATAATAATTGTTAAACAAATTATTGGGCATTCGTAAACAGTAGGGTTACACACGAGTCGTGCTTACGTCGAACACACGTAATTAAGATATGTAAATTATTCAGCCATCGCGACCGACTGAGACGTTAATTGTTACATAGCCAACTCGGTTGACGGATCATATTTTACAAGCGACATATCGTTATTCTCCCGCTGCGGTATCGTTCACCGATTGACAATCGATTTTTATTCGTCGATGTACCGCTCGTTGCGAAACCTCGTCATAATTTGTTTGAACGAACAAGAATAAAAAAAAAAAAAAAAGAAGAAGAAGATAATTCTCAGAGTTCAGAGTAGGGTGGGTATCGGCGTGGATGTGAAAGTTACGTGTGTTGGTTTTTATTAAATAATTATTATTCGGGTGTCCGGTTAGAATTGGGTTGATGAAGAAATGAGAAGAAAAAAAATAAATAAATAAAAATAAATAATATATCTGAAAAAATCAAAACCTCAATTTGACCCAAATATTTTACCGTACGCACACGGGTATATGCGTACGCGATTGGGTGCGTTTGAATGCTGTGCGTTAGAGACACGTATAATACACAAGTTGAAGGTACGACGTGATTTTTCAAGTTCGGTTTTGCCGCCATAGTCAAGTATAAATACGAAGAAAACCAGTTACATAAACTCTAGTCACCTAGACCGCTAGAGAATTGCCATCCAAATAAAGTCAAGACTTCTGCAGCTATGCCGATAGCTATTCACCTATTTACCTATATGTATATATAAAATATAACCATACCCCGTTGTAATTGCGGGAAAGCTATTAAATTTTACGAAAATTATTAACAATCGTCGATAAGTTTTTCTCTATTCTTTTGTTTCCCTTACGTTGCAGCTCTTCGAACAAGTCAAAGCTCAAAGGGGTGTGGCGGCCCTCCATAAATCTGTAGCGATAATAAATGGAGATGTGTCGTCGATCGGTCTCGGTTTATCACCGGAGGATAGAAAATTGTTGTGCGATAAAATAAGCATCGTCTATCACGCGGCGGCGACCGTAAGGTGAGTAAAAAAGATTCCACGATAATACGAATTTGTAAATAATATTAAAAACTACCAATTTCTATGATTTTCTATTTACCGTAGGCTTGCCCAATTTCCTGTTTTTTTTTTTTATCTCAAATGCAGCCCTCGTTTCCACGAGAGCGGCGGTACATAGCCAGGCTTATATATACGTAGGTATAATACGCGTAATTGATGCAAACATAGATACGCATTGCCTACTTTTGTGGGACGTACAAACTTGCCGTTGTATAATTGGTCAAGAAACGTGAGGTGTACTCGGGGTAAAGAAAAAATTGCGTAAAGTTGTTTCATTATCACCCCCTACTTTCTCCCATATATTAATATACAGGTATACGGACGCAAATGATTTCTATTCGGTAGTTATATGGGTAAATACATAGAGTTAAATAAAATCAGCATAAACAATTTTCACACATGGATAATTTTCAGTTTTGTATATTTTCTCGTTTATTTGTAGTTGGGCAATTTCGAGAGTTGAATTTTATACGATTTAATTAGGTATTATAGGAACTCGCAATAAGTGAATACGCGAAAAATGCATCGCGTCATATGCACCTAATTATAGACTCATTGGCAGTTTGAAGAAGTCATCGGTAAAATATTTACATATGCGTACGTCTTCTTATTCTATTTCAGATTCGACGAGTTGTTGAAAAGAGCTGTTCTATTGAACACACGTGGAACAAAACTGATGCTGGAACTTGCTAAGGAAATGAAGCAGCTAGTTTTATTCGCTCATATCAGCACCGCTTATTGTCATCTCGAGGAGAAGGTGAAATTTCTCTCCCTCTCAATTTTTTCTTTTTCTTTTTTTTTTTCGTCATTACGGTTCCATACGATCGATTAGACTGCAAAATAATGTGGGCGTGTAATAATTATGCATTCAAATCCCTAAAGGGAAACTGGGCCGGATTAGCTCCGATATACACGTGCGATAGATTGATTGACGGTACCGAGAATATCGGGGGTTATAGTCTAGAAATCTTTCATCGGACAGATGTAACACTGTCGCGCATTTCGATCAAATTTATTTTCTTAATCGCGTTAGATACACGCGTTCGATTCACGAGCCGTGTAAAGGAGGTGTAAATCTAACGCGCGCTATTCCATCTACCGCGAATGAAATTTCTCTAATTTCGTCATTACAAATTTACACACACCTCTGCGTATAATAATTCCACTTTTATTATCCCGCTCTGTTTGGCTCGGCGAGTTCAAAAAATTCGGCGTGCGGACACGATTTTTGTTCTATCCATTGTTTCTCTTATCTTAATGAAATTATAATCGGTCGCGCTGGTTATTGCACGCAAGTTTATCACCCGTGTGGATCCTTGGTTACGAAATTTGTGTTCACAGCTTTTGGGAGAGAAGCCGTACCCACCGCCCGCGGACCCCCACAAAATAATAAAATGCGTCGAATGGATGGAGGACGAAGTTGTCGAAGCAATGACGGATAAAATATTGGGAAATTTGCCGAACACTTACGCCTTCACGAAGGCACTTTCGGAGGGTTTGGTGGAAGAGGCGATGCCGCACATCCCTGCGATAATTCTTCGGTGATTATCGTCGATAGTTTGTCGTTGTATTTTACAGATATAATACCGGTGCCACCATTATATTGTGGGCATTATTACACGCTGTGTTACGTCAGTTATATGCTCTCCTGGCGCGCAACCTTAAACGGTAGGATAGTAAGTGTATTACCTGTCGGTTGCCGCGAGTTGAACATTTCGTAATTTCGACTCGATTACAATCCACCGCAGCGCAACTCCTCGGCTCCAATTTTCACGGGCCCCCATCGGGCCCCTGCGATAGTCGTCCGCTGATGGAAGGAAGGAGAAAAAAATGCCGATTAACAAACTAAATTTATTTCGCATTTGCCCATTTACGGTCGAATTACTTTGAATCTTTCGTTCGTCCTAGGCCGAGCATAGTGATCCCAGCCTGGAAGAATCCGATTCCCGGATGGACGGACAACATCAACGGGCCAACCGGTCTCCTGATTGGCGCAGGAAAAGGCGTTATCAGGACGATGTACTGCAACCAAAGTAGCTACGCCGATTACCTTCCGGTGGATATCGCAATCAACGCAATCCTGGCTTGCACATGGAACTTCATTTACAACAAAGATCATGAGAAAAGAGTCTACAATCTCACCAGTAGCAACGAATTTCAGGTGGGGTGTGAAATTTATTTTTGATTAACGCGATTCCGTTTTGTTTCAAAATTTACAACCGCGACCGTGTCCCTCCACTCCGTTACAGGTGTCGTGGCAAGAAATTATCGATCGTGGACGTCGAGCTACGGATAAGATACCTTTGAACGGTATTGTCTGGTACCCGGGAGGCAGCATGAAGAGCTCCCGTCTGTTACACAACATTTGTGTGCTATTCTTCCACATGCTTCCAGCCTACTTTATCGACGCTATGATTTTCCTAGCCGGACACAAACCGATGTGAGTGTTCGGTGTCGATGAGATTTTTCTTTTTTTCCATTCACCCTTTGACCGATCGGATGTACGACACTTAGCTACTTTTATGAATTCGCAGCATGTGCAGAGTACACCGAAGGATTCAAAAGGGCTTCGAGGTCTTTGAGTACTACGCTAACAACCAGTGGGACTTTGAGAATGCGAATATACGCGAAATAAGAGAAAAGTTCAATCCGAGAGAACGAATAGCTTATTTGTTACACGGTGATGACATGGATTTGGACGCTTATTTTGAAGATTGTATCAAGGCAGCTAGGATTTACATCCTCAACGAGTCACCGGAAACTCTGCCGGCTGCCCGCAGGCACATGAGAATGTGAGTCCCTAGTTATTCGGAAGTTATACGAAAGTTCGAATGAACAAAATATTATTTACCTAAGAGGGTTGAGTGACATTTGTCCTGATCTTTGTTTTTTTTTCTTTTTCAGAATGTACTGGGTGGACATAATCACGAAGGTCCTATTTTTCTTGTTGCTAATCTACACTGCGCTTTCATGGAGTGATAGTTTTCGCGCGTTACTTGTAGGGGGTTGGTCGTTGATAGCTGAAGCGTTATCTCTTTAATTGTTCATACACATACCTATGTATAGTTTTTATAAGTTTTCAATACCTTTGTATTATATATCATTGTACCAAATAGAACATTACAAGTCTTGACACAAAAATTCAAGCAGTACCATTTTCATTTCACATTTGCAAGGCGAAGTTAATTTACCTTGAAAATTCGAGGTCTTGAGCTCAAAACACGTTTAAAACGAGTCGCAGAATCAATGATTTGATTTTCGGGGCCAGAAATAATGCCCAAATAGGTGGCATGAATTTCTGTGCAAGGTTGGCCTTAGGGAGAAATATTAGTTACTTAACCTTGCTGATCATCTGAAACTTTGTTCGGAAACGGTGTTTGAATTGATTTTGTCTGGGAGTCACACTGAAAAGTGGTTTTTATTTTTATAAGAGATGTTAGAAGTACATTTTAATTAAACGGACTCCTGTACGGGAGGTTCGTAACCCTCGGGCCTGTCGACCTTCGAGCCAGTTTCACCACCTTCTCCGGTCTTGCCACCACCTCCGTCACCGTGCAACTCCAGAAGTTTGCTTAGCTCGAATCGGGGCTTCTTTAGTACCTTGACCTGGAAGACAATTTGAAAAAGTTTAATTGAAGCTCAATTGTTGATAATGAAACAAATTTCAGCCGTCAAATGTCAGATACGAACCTTGCGAATGTAGACGTCATGGAGGGGGTAGATTCCTTGGCAGGCCTTCTCAATGTCCTTGGCGATAGCGTCGGGCAATAGCTTGCTAACTACGCCCTTAAGGTCGCTCGTAGTTATGTCTTTAGTGATGATTTCGACCATCTTCTTACGAATGTTGCGCACCTTTATTTGAAATATTTATTATAAGTTGAGAATCGTGACAGCTGAACACAAAAATCTTTCAAATCAGTTTCACACAATTACTTTAAACTAAATTTACCTGAGCGTGTTGGGCGTAGCAGGTCTTTCTGGCGCTCAGCTGATCTTTGTTGGTGAATCCGATGCAGAATATTCTGAGGAGATATCCATCGGTGGTTTTCACATCGACATTAGCCTCGATGAGAGTTTGCCATTTCTTGACCATTGAACGCAACTTGTCGGTGGTCAAGTCCATTCCATGGAAATTGGTCAGGACGTTACGGCCCTGTACATCCTCGGCAATGAGTCTGAACTTACGGAAAGACCTCTCGGCATCCTGGTCATTTTGAAGATCAGCCAATGACACTTCAAAGACACGGAACTTGAGACCCTCAGAGGCAATTTCTGTCGGATAAAACATTTCAACTCAGTTAAACGAAAACAGTACATTTCTTATTTTCATCACATCAAGTGGAGAAAAATCAATGAATTTGTTGCAGCATATGATTTCACCATTCTCATTAACCGAGGGATGGCGTGGTAAGCGTCTGCTTTACTCTGCGCAACACTAAACGTCAGAAAAGTCAGAAAAATAACTAATCTGAAGCTGGGGCTGCGCCTTAACGATCGAAAATATTCTTCTACAAATTATATCTGTGGTCATTGACGAACAAATAACAACAACTTACTGGTTCCCTGAGTTCTGTTCACAAGGGTCTTGCCCACTTGGCGAGTGGCAAACATCGACGGGGCCTTAACATCGTACCAATCTTTACGAGTGAAAGGGTCCACACTGAAAATATGTCAAGCTAGTTGAATCACAAAACAAAATCATGCTCACCTACAAGTCCGTATGATAATCGAAAAATAATTCGCTCAGCGATCACATAAACTATGCTATTAACTGGCCACTACTGATGTGTAAATCTGCCAACAACTGGGAAACGTCTTCCGACCAAAACCCAACTTCTGAGAAGATAACCGGTCGAACAGTTGATATAATGAAACAACTAAAGCGATAAAAAAAATACACTATGCTCTGGAGAAAAGAACTGATTCTATGATTGAAATTTCGGTAACTGATTCACTAAGAAGGCCGAGTGTAAAGGTTAGAAAACCGCTCAAGGACAACACCGTGAAATTGGTGGAGAATTTTATAATTTTTGTGACTTATAATGGAAATGAATAGAAGACATGGATTTTAAAATAGTTATAAGAAATTGGTTCTCGAGGCGAAGCATTAGCCGAAAACAGAGCATGGGATGTGTCACAGGATGGAGTGGAATCCGTTCGAATCACAAACATCACTTGCTTTTTAATTTAATAACCAACGATTACTGGCACACAAAACTAGGCCTAACACGAAGAATATGAAATATTTCACTCACATCTTCTTCTTAACTCCTTTCTTGCCTCCTTTTGATAGCCCCTTATTTTTCCCCACCGCCATGATTAAGGAAACAAACGGAAAGAGGCAAGAACGATCTTGCACTTTTAACGGAAGTCGAAAGCGCTCAGGTCGCGATCCAATACAGAGACAATCGTGCGATGATTGGCGCTCAACAAAATATCGAATGCGATAGTCGAAAACGTTTAGATAAAAGTTCCGAAATTCAAATCCTACCACCTTAGAGCATATTGCTCTAAGCCAACCACACTGGCACAGAGTAAGGACCAGTAGATACTGGCTTACTGACGGATTAATTTTTTTTTTAAATGCATGTACGATTGTAATGAAATTCCAGGCATTGATATCCTTACCTTAAATTCCATATCCTTGTTCCGATACGAATGCAAGCGACCGTAATTCATCCTAAAGAACCGAAGGTTGTGTTCCGAATGACGTTTTATCTGAATTAAAAATATAAATTTCTCCTTGCAAATGAGAACAACAAATTCCAGTGGTATGCGCATATAACTATGCAATAGAGCAGAGTCATGCTGGAATTCATCATTGAAATTGCGAGATCATGACTGGGGATAAAAGGCTCGCGTGGATGGACGCGCCAGAAATGATAGCTCGGATGCATGGGAATTGTGGATAGTGGATAGTCCGACGACAGCCATCGGCTAGGTTCAGAACGGTTCAGGTTATTCGACGTACGCTTCATTTTTTATTTAGATAAATGTGTGCTGTCGTGCTGTCAGTGTCGTGGTTAAGAATTTTATAATCTGCGGAGGAAATAACGTTTAATATCTCTGTAATGAATGTGTTTATGAATGATTATCGTGTCTGGTGAAAAAACAAACACAGTCGACAATTTGTCGAGCTAACCATGAATCTTCAAACGTTATTTCAAGACTTCAATCCGGGGTAATTTTCGTAATTTTACTGCTCTACATTTCCCTAACGAAATATTTTATCAAGATTCAGATGCTGCGATAACTTCAGTAAAATAATAATCTAAACATCATTTGTAACCCTATCAATTTTTGACATTACCTACTTTATCCTTCAACACTTTGATGGTAACATCAATTTTACACTTTCACCGAATCCAAATCTGTGTCAAAAAAATAGTCCAACAAATATTTGTGAAACTCAATAATATTAAGTGTAAGCTTCGCCGTACTTTCCATACTAGCAAAGGCAAATCCAATTTCATAAATCGCATTATATTCTCGATCTGACACGTAGATGTTACTTTATTAAAGCCTGAAGATTATAAAGAAAAGCTCGAAATCTTTGAATGAATATTTTTTTTCTGTATACTTTATAACTGGGTCACTTATTGGTATCTGCGATTCTTTTTTATTTTTTTTACAGCAAGTTCCTGGTACATTGCTGCCTGATGGTATTTACGGTGCTATTTGCCTTAAGATTGGACAAGATCATAGAATGGAGTTACTGGTCTGTTTTTAGCCCCATATGGTTTTGGAAAAGCATGGTAATTTTGGGGGCCACTATCGGGAGCTATGTATGGTGGAGGCATCCCCATGCAAGGCTGGAAGGCGAGGCCTATGTACACTATAAAGCGATGCTAATCACCTTGGCGCTACACCTTATTTTATTAATGTTTGAATTACTTGTCTGTGACAAACTAGAATCACGAAGACATCTGTGGATTTTAGTTTTCATACCACTGATATTTATATCCATCGTATCGATAGCTGTAAGTGCAAAATCCTATCTTCTCGCACAAATTTCTTTTGAGCTGTTCGTCTATCCGCTAAAAAATCGTCTAAATCAGATGAAAAACTCCGATTTCACCAATACAGACTACTTGCATTTTTATCACAGGTATGCATCTGGGCCGTAAAACACGATCGCTCTTTTGAGCTAGAGCTATTCTGCGCAGTGAATGTACTGCAGTTTATATTTCTTGCCTTAAAATTGGATGGTTTCATTTCCTGGACTTGGGAAGTTGTATTCGTACCATTGTGGGCGTTATTATGTTTGTCGCTAGTCGCAGTCTTGTATGCGATAGTTTTTGCTGCAGTATTGCTCAGGACACCACAAATAAATGCAAGGCAAAGGCGGACTTCCCTAAACTCTGCCCTTGGGTACACTTTTCTCGTAGTTCCCATTTTAGTGTTTCAGGTAAATTTTCTTGAGATATAGAACAATGAAAAATTTAATTACACGATTAGCTTCACTAGCTCACCAATTATTTACTGTGATAAAAAGTTCTCAATATCGTTTTCCAGGTGCTATTAGCTAACAAATTAGATGGTGATATTTCATTGAATTACACAACTGTAGCTACGCCATTGCTAATTTCTCATACCACGCTTATATTCATGTCTTTTGGAGCCAAAGGTGGAAACAGATGTAAGTACAATAGATTCAAGTGAACGAATAACATTTGCTTTTATATTCTCACAGCGTGAAATTCATTTTCTGATAAAAATTTAATATTTGTTCATAATGTTTTTATAAGGGTGGTTCGGAATTAGAAAAGATTTCTGTCACTTCCTTTTGGGATTATGTCCGTTACTTCAAGAGTACGGAAACATTTCTTATCAACCAAGAAGCGAACTTGATCAGCCACCTTCAGAGCTGATGGTTTCTGAAAAGAATCAAAAACGTTTCAAAAAAGTTGACTTAACCAAGCCTGTAGTGCCTGTCGAATCGATAGACATGCCTGACTGATTTAACAATCGAAGGTGCTTGCAAAACGACTATACTTTGACTTATTTAATGACTGATTTGCAAATCGGCATCACAACCGCCTGATATAATTACTTACGATGCAAAAAATATCAGTTGTGCGGCTCGGATACCCAGATTGATGGAACAGAACAAATATAATAGTCATTTAAACTTTACTAATATCAGAGTAAATCTAGAACCTTTGTTACAGTTTTTAAACTTTAGCATATCGAGCGCTACAGCTTTGATTTGTTATCATTGCATAGATTAAAGTTGAGCAGTAATTTAATGAATTTAGTTTCTTATCACTTGCATTGTACATTGAACTATGATATGATTCAACTTTTTTGTGAAAATTATTAGAACTATTATTTTATGAGTTATTGTCGAACAAATTCTAGTTCCTTGATCAAATAACAACTGGTTCTTAGGTTATAACGCTACCCATTTATATTAGCTGCAACGTACCAAGTGGACGATGATAAGCATAAACATCTCAACCAACAATAAAATAAGAAAAACAAAAAAATTCCAGTTTATTGGAAAGTATAAAGCGCGACCCGCATAATAAGTATATATTATATCAATCACACAATTTTTCCAAAATCGTTCGTTACGACATTATTGCTTATTGTTGGTGCCGTCCACGTATCAGTCAAATCATAGTAAGTATCAAACGTTACTCTACTCCAATATTTATCACAATGAATATGCAAACCGAACAAAATTTAAAGATAATTTGATTTCAATCTAGACATTAATGAAGTCATACAATGATGATTCAGTTTAGAATCTCATCAAGCCGAGTTATCAACTCTGATGATAACAGGTAAAATTTTAGCTGTCAAGCGTTGACGATTAATAAATATGAATCAGGTCGATGAGAAATCTAGCATCTGACAAGCGTCACTGTGTTTTTTTGTTTTGCCTCAATACGCTGCAGCGCATTCAGTCTGCTAGAATATTTTTTGTGTCTAAATATTTTGGTCATAAGTTCTTTAAACGCAATATATATATTTTAGTGAATTGCTGTTAATCTGCCGGTGAAAGATAGGCCTGTACTAGTAAGTAATTAACCACTTTGAATAACCTTGACGTGTGTCAATTTCTAAAAGATTTGCCAACTTGTTGACTTGATATGGAGTAAGGGGATTGGATAAAAGACTGAGTGCCTCGCATCTTTAGCATAGTATTAAATTGTGACAAAATCGGAATGAGATTGAAATTCACGATAAAATAATGATTCTAAATGGGTCGTTGTTAACGTTACTATAAAATAGTAGCATTATGCGCCCGTAATCATTCGTTACATCATGCTTAGAAGTAATGTGCATTGTTGTATTAAAATAATATTGTATAATACATATTATTATCATTATTATCATTATTATTAATTATTATTAATTATTAATATTATTATTATTGTGTTATATGTAGTATATTTACAATATTATACATTATTCATATTTGCCAATATTACGATCATATAATTATTAAAATTATCCGATTTTATATAATACATGACGCGTAACAAAAATTATAATCCAATAAAGTTTATATTTTTTTGTACGACGTTAATATTGAAAAATAGACTTGTGACTCACAGTATGCAAGACGCACATGATCGCCAATTGAATTCCTCCTGAGCTAACATCAGAATCCTATGATCCAGACTTTTTAGATCGAGCGTTTTACCATATTGGAATGAATTCAGGAGCCCAACTATGTCCTAGCAAAGAAGAAACCCTACCAATTGCACTTGCGATGTCATACTTGGCATCTTCCATCAACGATGATTCCCATACATTTAATTCTCTAAGACGCTCGGCACAGAGAGCTACGAATTCCACAAATCCAGAGCATCTGCAGAAGAATAAGATGAATTTTACTCATTCGATTATCTCGATAGCAAGGATAGTTGGAGGATATTATGCTTACGATAGTTCGCAATCACCGAGTACCACTGTGGCAAGCTGGGGACAACCTTTAGCAGCCGATATCAAGGCTTGATCTATTGGTCCGGGACTAACACTGCTAACCACAAGTTCTACGAGCCTCGGACAACACTCCCCAATTCTTGCAACTATCGCTGTGGATGCCTCCTCCCCAAGATAAAGATGTGTGACAGGTATGTAAGAGGCGAGTAGCGGTGCGAAACCGTCTTCTCCCGTTATGTAGTTCAGTCTATGAAGTATTGTTGCTGAGTCTTAAGATTTCTCAAACAATAACTGCAGTGTCAATTCAATTTTATACTTACAAAACCAAATTAATGTTGGGAGAATGTCTTGCCAGAGCAAGCCATGCCCTGTCACTGAGACGCGGCCAAGGCTTGGGCTCCGGATAAGCTTCTACTCTCAGCGTCTCTAGACAAACATGCTTTTCACTACTGAGAGCAACCAAAAGTTCGTCACTAAGCAGAGAGTAGGACAAAGAGAGTTCCCGGAGGCATCGGCAGTGGTCGGCCAGAGGCAGGATACCTAATTCAAATTTTTTATTTCAGCAATATTAATTTGGTACGGATGAACAATCCATGGGGGAGAAGTATTTTGAAAATATTACGATACTTTTATTATTTATCACCGGGTCGGGAGTGTAAATCAATCTGCAGTAAAAAATAATTCCCAACTGATTTAATAATAAAAATGTTTCAATTTAGATTTTTTTACATACCTTCCGGCGATAACCGAGGACAACTTTTGATTCGGAGAAGTTGTAAAGTTTTAGAAGTGCTTGAAACCAATACGGCTAGAGATGGATCATCCACAAGGGTGTGTTCGATTTCCAGCGATTTCAAGGGAGATTGATCTATAGCGACTATCAATGCGGTCGTAAATCGGTCTCCGTCGACGTCAAGGAAAACCGGTTTTCCTGAGCTCATTAACGTCAACGTCTGTAAACGAAATCGGTGCATCAGTTGAGATTAATAACGTCACAACGCGTGATAATGTCAATACCTTCAATGACGAATTTACGAGTCGGGATAATACCAGGCATGCAGCCTCTGCCGATTCGATGGAAGTGTCCGTTCTCAACGATACCTCTCGCAGGTGATTCGCATGCCGGCGAAGGATGTAGTCGATGAAACGAGGGTTGGTGGCTGACCTGGACAGATTCAACAGAAGGGAAAGTAAGTCTTGTTCAATGTTACATTGCGATAATATTGCTACACGCGGATACTAGACGTTCCACAAGTATTATTAGAACACGTTTAGAATCGTATCCTTGACCCAAATTCGGTGCAATATTTTGCTGCAGCTGCTTGTTGATAATTGTTATTAGTCACATTTTCTTCCTTATTGGTGCAAGTATGGATAAGAAGTATAAGTTTTATAATTACTTGTCGTTTGCTTGGCCCAAATTGAATTCAACGGTCCTCCACAACGATGGGCTGTGAACGGTTGTTGCCCAGTGTTTGCAGACCAGTGAAACTGACATAAGTTGATCGAGGGAAAGATTGCTGAAAATTTGGGCCAAAGTTTCGGGTGGAAGCGTAGACCAACTGTGCCTGTTTGCGCGGTAATTCATCTTCATTATTGCCGCTGGTGCTGGTTATTCATTCCTTGCAATTCTGAGACAAAACTTGCGCGGCTGATTCAGCCACATCATTTAATTACATACATGCGTACAGAAATTTCATCAAATCGAATAGGTTTCTGTATTCAGATTACGGAAAATCTTCAAAACATGTAAACGAGAAATGGAATGCTGGTATAGTTGTGTAGTGTAGTATAGAACCGCCGTTCGCGGTAGCTTTCCTATTACTATTGCCAAGCCACGTGCGCTCGAATCACGTGCACCGACGAACGAGGAATGTTTTTTTTTTCGCGCGGCGAAACCGACAACGAATTTCTACACCGTTCACTAATTTTCTTTTCCATGATTTAACGAACGATCGAAAACGAAAAACATACATATAAATTAAAATAAAATTTAACAAAGGGGTGAGGATTTTTCTGAGAATCATATGCCTGTCATGGGCGAATAATTTCGGATATTTTGATATTTTTTTTACCCGTACGCAGCTTTTGTGATATACGGCTGTTCAAAACTATATTCAATGATCGCGCCGATTGATAAACTGTTCGATTGATTGCCTCTAGTTTTTTAGCGATCATTTTTGGTTTCAAAAATACCATTCCTTTTCTCAGTTCGCCAAAATTTTACATAGTCGATCAGACGAGAGCTAAAATTTGCCGAATCGTCGGTAAATACTCGATGAATATACATGAATGAATAAAACAATAAAAGAAAAGAACGAAACTGTCGAAAGATTTTCTGGAATCAAATCCACAAACAAATAAAAGTATTAATAACGATGTTACCTCACCTTCTTCGACCAATACGGCGTATGTTCTCCGAAAATCGATATATTTTGGACGGTTAATCCCGACTTGAAATTTTTTTTTTTCAATTCCAAAGGTATAACTCAAACTTGAAAATTCGATTTAATGTCAGAAGAATGAAAAATCAGTATACTGACTCTGAGACCTTTTCGCGTCGAGCGGCACTTAAGGACTGATCAAGAGAATAGGTAGAGTCGCACGAAGTACGTACATTTGAAAGCAGGGGTGCGCTGCGACAGGAGAATTTGCGTTCTATTACCTAAATAGCTCCCATATGATTGATGTCAAATTAATATAGAAGGGGCAAAAAGTTAATTTTTGTGACCCAATATCACAGGTGCAAACTAGTGGACGAAGGATTATCGATCAAAGAAATGATGCGATGATTTTTCGAAGAACTTCAAACAAATTGCGGATTGCATGTATAAAATATCACATAAAAAAGCGTAGGAGTCATAATAGTTTGAAAAAAAAAACCGAGAAATTATTCGTCTACCGTGGAGATTATAAACATTTATTTACGTCACATAAGTACAGTTGAACACCAAGGGGTCACTAAAATTATCATTATTTTTTGCTACCCTAAAAATTGTGGTTTTGTGGCTTCGAGCAGGCATGTATATCCATTATATGTATATGTGTTTTATGCCGTTTTTGTGTGCTCACAAATCCCATATGCATATAAATACATACGTACATATTCATATTTATAATAAATATTATTTTGTTTTTAATATATAATAATTTACTCTCAGTTCGATTACACAAAATGCATACTATCTTTTGGGTTTTTTTTTCTTTTCATTATTTTTATTTCTTTAATTTGTTTGTATTTTTAAATTTTGTTCTTTTTCCATCTTCGGATCTCTCAATTATATTTTTACTAAACATTCTAATATTGGTATATCACAATCTTTCACTCACTTCAAATATCATATAATATCATCGACACACATTCGTACATGTTCAACTGAAAAAAAAATCAATAAATAGATAAGAAAACATTATAAACAAAAAAAAAAATATATATATATATATATTTCATATATGTAATGAAATTACCATATTCTTCGTGATAATTGTGATATTTTTATCTGTACGTAAAATTATAGAATAAAATAAACTTTTGATTTCCTTTTCTCTAGATTTATAGGTAATACTTGAATACTGATTTAATATTTATTTATACAGATCTGCAGGTAGTATTAATGGTAGTAGCAGTAGTTTACAAACGGATTCACATTGTTATTTTTTTTTTTAATTTGTTGAGAATTTGATCATTGTCAAACGGATATTATATTCGTTTTGTTTTATATTTTTTCTTTTTTTTGTTGAGAGACGGATCATGTCACAAATTTGTTTTTTAATTAATTGTTGCGTAATCAGATGACACTAATCAATTTCAAGATACCGTAATGATCAGTTTCACAATCAGAGCACGGATTTTTTCGTTTTTTTTTTTTGGATAGAAATTGTCAAAAATCTAAATAAATGAACCTGGGTTATGTACTGTACTACTCGCATTCAGTCTTGGTCAATAAATTAATCGAACGATATAACAAATATTTATTAACTAATAATACGAAATTCAAAAGAAAAAAAAAAAAGGACAAAGAACCAATTAGGAACTGGAATCAGGATAGAAATGTACGTTCGTCATGGGTCCCAAATTGTTAAGCAGCATTCTCTCTCGTTTTAATCGTACCACCTTACACACGAATTCATTCACTCGCTTATCTTTAGTGCTTATAAATAAAACAGTCACGATATAATAAATTTTAATTTCGAATTAAATACCTATATGAACGCTATACACCTGGGTGAACCAGTTTCAATTATAATATATATATTTATATGTTGTATATTCCGGAGCTGTATGAAAAGATTGACGCATTAAAAATATCTCGTTTGTAAATACATAATTAGATGCGTCATTTAGAATTAAAAAATAAAAATAATAATAATGATAATAAATAAATAAATGGAAAGAACAGGAATCAAAGAATATTGGAGAATAACAAATAAATGAATAAATAAATGAAAACGTCGTGAAAAAATGAACTAATTGTTATATGTAATTGTCGATCGATACGCGTTCGAACTATTAGGAATGTATCGTAAAGTGTAAAATGTCAAAGAAATGAAATTGAATTAATTGAAAATGCTTTTTTAGATATCCGAACCTTCGAGAGCACCGTGCATTTTCATAAAGCACCGTAACATACGTTTCCGAATTTTTTTTCTTCACATCGACATTTCACAATTCGTACCACGTCAACCAGGCGATCGAAGTTTGCAGGGCAGGGGGGGGGGATCAACTTTTGATTAGGCTAGGAAACAATATTCACCGTGTAATTCACATGTCCGGTGAATCCTAGATTCTGTTTTGAGCTTCGTCCCTTTGATCTTAATTGTCAATGGTTCATCGTGGCAGTATGGTGATGGCAGCTTGATTGATAAGATTTTCACTCCCGAATTTCCAAACGAAGATTGGTTTCGTTACGAAAAGTCCAGTATAGTTGCGCCAGTTAGCAGCCTTACATCTGTACCAATATCAGACGAGCGTGCTTTTTTTTTCAAGCAACCCTCACAGCCATCATTTCAGTCACCTGACGTTGGCGTCAAGTTGCCGAGCGTTTGTTCAAACAGGCAAAGCGCCCTATGTACAAACTCGTACTGCTCGGCAGTCTGGACCATCCCACCCCGGTCGTACCTGAGATAGTAAAATAATTTCTATTTAGATTTGACTACGTAAATGTGGCTTGTTTCTTTTTTTTCTTTGAACTATTTTACGCCACCGATATTTCAGATTAACGATTAAAACTTGAAAAATGATTGATCTTACCTCATTTGGCATAGAATGCCCAAAACGTCAACGTTTCCATCCCTTAAAAGTTGGACCATTCCTGTGGCTATAGCAATGAAACATCCCGTTCGCCCAATTCCTGCACTGCAATGAACAACCACTGGTCCTGGTGAAGAGTTGACTTCCGCGGCCAACCCGACTAGTGCGCCCGCTGCCTGAGGTACTGCGTGATCCGGCCATGTGTCGTACCTGCATTTGTTCGGCAAACGTGCGACGTCAGGCAAACGGAAAATTTTCAAGCAATGATCTTTTTTGCTAGAATTATTAGAAAAAAAGAAAAACCCACTCACCAATAGTGCTGTACGTGCCTTCTTTCACCTTCGAATCCTAGTTCCAATTCTCTGATCGTGTACCCGTCTTTGGATTCAACTGAGTTTACGACAATTGTGTGAGATCCGGAATGCAATCGGCCACCTTTCTCTAACGGAAAGTAAAGCTCGCACTTGGTTTTTGTGGCTTCGTGTAGCCTGGTCATCATAACGATTGTGGAAACCCTCTCCGCCCAAACCATTCGCCAAAAATCAACTATCGTGTGGGCCAAAGGACCCTGAGTTGCGATGTAACGAGTCTCTTCGCCGTCGAAACCCTGTAGTTTGTACAGAAAAAGATACAAATGATTTCACTCATTCTGATTCCAAAGGGGCCAAGAGGTAATCTACTTTCCTGCGCAGACAAGTGCCACATTTTTTAATCCCTGTACAGTATGAATTTACTTACCCTAATGTAGTTTGCATTGATGTAACTGGCAAGGGGGTCGTCAGACCCAGGCAAAACAACCCTGGACTGCGGATTGGGAAGAACAGAACCGTAACGATTTTTAACTCCAGACCCACAAACATCAACTTTGTGGGGCAGATTTATCGGAACATCCCAGAATTCTTTGTGCAACGCACTCGGATCCTTGATAACTTTGCAAAGTTGTGCTCTCGATAAGACGTTTCCAGCACTTAACAGGAATTCTTCCGCTGTACATTCTCGGGTCGGCGTAACCATAGAAGGAGGACTTTCTGGTGCAGGGGCTAACTCGATTGTTAAACTTGCGCTAGAACCTCGTCGTTCCAGAAGACCCTTGGCTTTTATACGGATCGGTTCCGGTCTTCGCTCCGGTCCAGATAATGTCATAACCTAATAAGAAAACAACGGGTTGAAAAATTGGGCTAACAAACCAGCTTTTGCATTACTGTGCTAGATGTATCGAGTTGAAAGTAGGAAACTTAACATAATTAATAAAGCTGACTAACCGCGGGTCTGACATTTACTAACCTCTGGAAGTGCAGGTGATAACTTAACAGGTCTAGTCGGTTGAACAGCTACGGGTGGTTTCATAACAGGTTGACAAACCCACTGAGCTTCGACGGGATCTCTTATTTCTTTAGCTAGTTTTTCTGGTGGGCCCGCAGCACCTTCTTCTACCAAACCTCGCCTGTCTCCATCTTCCGTGTCTTTTTCACACGACATTTGCTTTCGAAGCCATAACAGGATCTGCAAACATTATGTGAGCTTAGTTAACCAGATTAAGGAGCTTTTGGAATGGACAAGTGGAACAACAGTCTCGCACAAGAAATTGTAACCATATGCTGCTTACCACGAAAGTGAAGAGAATGACACCAACTAGGGCGCAAAGTACTACGAAAAAGGGTAGCTGCCAGTCGAGCCAGGATAAGGTTGCAGTAGAGGCAACCTCCTGTCCAGCCCTTGCACCCAGCTGTGCCGTCTGTAGATCCATTCCAGCATCGTCCAGTCCCAAAGAGGACTGTCGAATCCTAGTACGAAAAATTTATACATATTAATCGTTGGGTTGCAGATCCGATTCATTCAATTCCAAGTCAGATTGAGAGTTTGATGGAAGAAAATTCATCATTCAGCAGGTCTTACCTCTGGTGGGATCGCGCCGTCATACCCTCAGTAGCTGGCAGCAGGGAAACTGGTAGCACCGCGTCTGAGCGCCACCTTTGCTCATGAATTAAGTAGTAATTATAAGCATCGGAGGGATTGGATCCATCTTTGCTTTTGCTTGAGTCACCGTAGGGTACGGCATCACCCGTGTAGTAGTGGGTCAAAGGGGTACCGGTACCTCCTGTAAAGTAAAAAAAATAGGAAAATGAAGTTTTACACATCAAGAATGGCAGCGGATTCTACAGAATTTGCGAGAATGATAAAAACGACGGGTTCAAAAATTCATGGAACATCGAAACAAGAGAAGAAACATTATACTACATTTCTAAAAGCTCGCACCAAATTCCTAGCTGTATTTTTATTCGTTTTTTTTTTTCTTCTCATCGACATGTCGGCGTACTTGAGAATTCAAATACAACGCCTTATCGTAAATAGGCATTGAAAAAAATATGTAATTAGTCATATGGCGTGTACGTCGATGTTGGAATATTCCAGTAAGACACGTAATTGGTCATAATATTCTCAATTATGGGTATTGTGTAAAACGTTGCATTCGAACTAACCCCACAGGATGTACAACACAAGCAGGGAATTACTCAACACAGAAGATAGAATAACCGCGAAATAAATAGATAACTTCTATAAATAGTCATAAACAAAGTTAAATTAATAATTCAACAAGACAAAACCAAAAAAATCAAATCAAAATTTTGGTCCAACGTGACTTTTATTCCACGTTAACCATGTAACCCGATCAATAAATCAGTTTACCAAATGTAACAGCAGTAGCTTAATTGCAGTATATGTATACGTGTTATACGTTTATACGTGTGCGTACGTAATGATACGCGGCGCACGCGAAGTCTACTCGCATATATTATCAGACAGGAAGTAAACATTGAGAGTTAATTTTATGAACGGCGGGCAGACGGAGAGGAGGATAAAAACAGAGCGGGTCGGATGCAGAATGCACCAATGGTGGAGCACGGTCACTGCAGCTGGCAAATAGATGAAAAGAACGATAAAATAAACACATGCCCACCGGGGCGTACGTAACGTAGGTATATTACACCTATACACACGCACGGGTGTCACCGTCGGGTAAATCGTACAAGTATAGGTATACACAATCAACTAGTGTGGGTAAAAGAGTCCCTCATGCACCGATTACACCACCAACACGA
This sequence comes from Athalia rosae, assembly GCF_917208135.1. Lineage (NCBI taxonomy): Eukaryota > Metazoa > Arthropoda > Insecta > Hymenoptera > Athaliidae > Athalia > Athalia rosae. The sequence goes on from NC_064026.1 coordinate 15,468,773, forward strand.
ACGTAGCACATCCTGTTTTGCGAATGCGGGTTGGGGAAGGTCGTACGGTCGAAGGTAAGGATAATTGGAGCAGATTCGAAAGCTTGGACGAAAACGAAATTACAATTAATTATCGACGACAAAATGTTTCTAAACGCAAGATGCGGAGTGATTCGAGAAAGGAGTTGCCGAAAAAATAGAACGAGCATACTCCGTACAACGTACCTTTGGAAAAAACAACAACGTTCGCTAAAAACGCGAAGAACGCGCTCTGTCCGGTGAAAAAATTCATCTTATTATGTATATTGTCGCGATGACTTTACTCGATCGTATCAATAAATCGTTGGAGATGGTTATCTCGATATCGGTCGCATCGACGCGACCCACCCGTGTACAACCGCCTCGAAGCTTTCGCTCGAACTGTCGAGCTCGGGCTTTTCCGAACCGTTGAGAGCCGAGAGCCGACTGAGCCGACGGGGGTGACTGGATTACCATGGTGGGGGAACTCGAGCGGGTTCGGGGAGCCAATCGGAAGGATCCGTCGGTTCCATCCCCTCGTGAATTTGGCGGGAAATTATCGTCGCCCGTAACGCGCTAAATGGTATTTCGCTCGAAAGTATTGCTGGATTAATACGAGGTGTACAGAACGAAATGGATTCATCGGGTGCAGCCGGGAGCGTCTGCGGAGACCGGATTAAAATTTTTCCGCGCGAACGCGAGGTTAACAAACGGGTTTTCGGAGGGAAGGGGGGGGGGGGGGGAGGAGGGAGAGTTCGGTTCGGTTTTGCTGGAATGTAGCCAGGAATTTTCTACTCAAAACCTTTGAGTTGTTATTCGAAACCGGAGGAAATACTGCCTGCCGGGAATTAACGGACCCTAAACGTTTCTCCTCTTTAACCGTTTTCTCTTATTTTCGTGCTCCAGGACGATTCGAGCGATCGCGACGGTGCAGATTCGAGGGGAATCACGTGAGAAAGAAATTGCGCGCCGATCAATTAACGGCGGCAAATAACAATTCGCGGAACGATCGGGAACGGCCTACCTCGATGCGAATGTAACAAGTGGATTTACGCTTGTAAGGCATCGTTCGCCGGGTACGCGAATAATTAATTCGTACGCGTTACTCTGCAGAAATATTTATCGTCACGGTCGCGATTGCGCGTCGTTTGGATTTTTCATTGACAGCAGTGGAGCGGTTATAGCCCGTACCGCGCACGTGCTCGAAATTAGAAATTTTTATTTACCCCTAGCGTCGCGACGGATCCGCGGAACTCTCTCTTCATTCGCACCGGCCTGAGCTACTAGGGCACCGCGGAATATAGGGCTATATTATTGACCTAGCGGGGTGACTCGAAGATATCGTGAATATAACCGACAGATGTCGGTAGCGAATGTTCGCAAATCTCGTACGTTTTCTATTTAGTTTATGTATACGATATCAATTTACCACCGAGGACAGAGAGGAATTTCTATCGGGTACGGAGAAACCGAACAGAAATTTGAACGGAACTGAGGAAATGAATAAACTCAATAAATAAATAAGTGAATAAGAAACAAACAAATTCCCCCGTATGACATTGTAGTTCATCTACAATTTAGTGAAAATCATCTCGTTCATATACATTGCATAAATGTGCGGGACACGAGTTTTTCAAATTATTACGTAACGGATGGACATGCGTTGCACGTACAAATTATACATATACGATGGATACGATAACGAAAGACACCTATTTGTAAATCAAAGCTTTGCAAGCATGACAACGTGAGCTGCTGATGTATAAACATGTACATCGACGTCTCACCTACGCAAAAAGCTTCTAATTAGAGATGAAAGGTTTTTTTTTATTTCTATCGGCTCTGATGCATGGCGCGATGTAATAGCGAAAATTTCTTGTCAGTATCTAATGAAGGGGGGGGGGGGAGGAGGGGTGTTTCATTAGAAGCGAATTTTTTACCGTGAAATAAAACAGCATCAGCGCACTGCCACATCCCTATTTTAGAATCGATTTGGATTTTTTCTATTTTCAATGGGCTTCAACTTCTCGTTCAAGCACCGAAGGTCATAAATTTCGTCTCCCATTACTCGACGGGCAAAAAAAGTTATCGTTTACGTGTAAAATAATAATTTCGTGTAAACTCAACGACGCACAGTGTATGGGGTAAAGAAGTAACGTCGGCAGCGTATAAAGGTATAATATATGGAAGTTAAATATCGTTGTGATTCACAGAGAGAATATATTAAGTAAGAATTAATTAGATACTTGAGGAAAGCGGCGAAGAGCTTTTCTTCCGCAACAACGTCGCGTTCCGAATGCCCGAGTATTTATCTTTTCTGTTTTATTCTCCTCTTCTTATTTATTTCATTTATTTCATTTATTTATTCATTTTTTCTTTTTTATCTCATTTTTTAATCGGCCCTGGTTGCCATGGTTTTGTCCGTACAACGTTAACGTGAACTGGTCAATTTTCTTCATATTCACATTCCTTTCGCGAATATCATGCGGCCGCACAGCTACAGAGTTCATTTTTCTGCTATTTATTTTATCGCGTGAATATCCTTACGCTAAATACACCGATTTCTGTATACATCTGCAATGAAATTTGATCGTAAATATTCGTAATGTTCCGCAACCGGTTGTTACCGTGTACAAATGTCTCCTTTTGTTTTTCGTTGTTGTTTGTTTTTTTCCTCGTTTTTTTTTCACGCGTATATGTAGAACAAATTCTTGATCTGTCGAGTAATTCAAACACTCAAAAATCCGGGTTCAGGTTCATCGGGAAAATTACAACGATTTTTCGTCGACGCATTGGTAGAAATAAAATTTTTCTATAATACCGTAGGGTACGAGAAACAATTTCGGTGGTATATCTTTGGGCGAATGGAATCGCGTAACGCGTACACACGCGGGGCACATCTTCACCTTGAATGGAAAAGGCGTGGGAGGTTGATTGATACGAGTGATCCGGAAAAGCCGGTATAGATACTCGGATATACATATAGACGGGTAAGTGTGACAGTCGATCGCGACTCGCAGACCGCGAATCGCATAGTCGCCGTCGCCGCCAAATCTTCTCCGATGTCGGGATTGGCGAGCGCGGTAAAAAACGTTTCACGTAAGCGATATTCGGGAATAGTTCGGCTGCATCGCGAGAAATGAAGATGGCCGATGGGATTATTAATCGACGATCAACGATCGGTTAGGTGCCACCGATTCTCCCGTCCAATTACATCAGTTTTCCACGGTCCGACATACATAGTTTTGGAGTATCCTTGATCTGTATCATTTCAGCCGAACCTCACGTACATGTAACAATTATATACCTGAATTACTTAATTTCGTGCGAGCGACGCCCGCATGCCGGCAACATTTTTACGATCGGTATGCACTTAGAAAGTCATATGTTTACGCACAGATGCACCGCCACTGGTCGGTTTTACCGTATCGAAATTGAGTTTGCCAATTATTGTTGTTGTTTTTTATTTTTATTTTTTTTTTTTCTCTCTCTATATTAAATCAAACGTAACGCGGGGGGGGGGGGGGGGGGGGGGTGTGCGAAGCGAGAATTTAGCGACGGATACGAACAGATGTTGAAAATTGCGGATCGAAGAACAATTTTCGGGGCGGTACGGTGGGGGAGAAAATTTTGAAAAATTGGAAATTCGAAGGGGATGAAGATGCTTTCGGAGAGATAGAATTGGAACAATTGCGATTACGATATTATAGTTGCGATGTCACGAAGACGAGTACGCGCTACCCCTTGCTGACGAGCGACACAGATTTGACATTTGTACATCAATGGAAGTTGATCATCGGAAGCGACCCGGTGTGTTTATTGGTTTGTTTTTGCCGTAAGATTTTCGCGATCCGAGCGATTCATTGGACGAAATGATAACCCTGATATCGGTGCACGGGTAAAACATTCAAAATGACGGGTCGCAACTAGCTGCGGTGTTCGCGTGTGAATACTTTAATTATATTATACTGCACGGTTGACGTCGGACAGTTTTCGCCTATGGTCTTTGAGAGTTTTTTTTTTTCTCCTCGGTGTTTTTTTTTTTTTTTTTTTTTTTCTCTCTCAACTCTACGCGTTTCCATGCGACGCCATGCCTCCGGCCAGGGTGGCACTGCTACTGATTTTAGCGAAACGCTGTGCGTACAGCAGCGGGTGACGGTGGCAACGAGCAGCTCCATTCAGCAGTTGAGCTTGCAAAGCTTTTCGGCGGGGGAAGAAGCGGCGTAGAGCGAGGGAGGGATAAGGGAATAGGGAAAAGGGAAAAGGGAAAAGGGAGGCGAGGCGCACACTTGCGTAAAATACGCGCTGCACGATTGGCCTTTGCCGAGCATATGAGCGTGGGCGAGACGCGTCCGGCTGCGTCTACACAAACCCCCCTCTGTTACGGAGTGGCGTACTCGTATAGCCCCCGAGCTTTCCTCGAGAGTCGTTAACACATAGCCGTACCCACGTACGCGGATAGAGAAAATAAAAAAAAAAAGAAAAAAAAAAAAAGAAAAGGAAAATAAGAGGATAACAAATAGAAGAAATTTTAAGAAAGGGAAAAAAATATACGTACACGCACGCACGCACGCACGCACGCACGCAACCCCTACCTTTTATGCCGAAGAGAAACAGAGTGAGCCGACACGCGTTGAGAGACGGTTACTTGGATGTGAGTTTTGTAGAGTGGATATCGTTTTTTTGGATTTTTTTTTTTTTTTCAAATAATATTGAGTAATCTTAACGAAAGAATCCGACCGACGATTAGTCAATAAATACATAGTAGAAGCGGTTAACAATAACGATCGTGCGGATTGTTGGAACGAGGAAAGAAGAAGAAGAAGAAGAAGAAGAAAAAAGAAAACGGTTGCTAGGGCGCGGTGGATCCACGCTTGGGTAACTTGCGTGGGCTTGTCAAAAGTCGGTGTCCCTTGGTCGCGTCGAACATAACCTATACGGACGGAAGATTACGCTCTTACATAAACTGTGCTTCGAAAAAGTAACACGGCAAAGCATTCGTCCTTTGATCATTTTTAATCTTACCTTATCGACAACAAAGCCGACGGATATTGACGACGACGACGACGACGACGACGACGACGACGACTTTGTGGCGGAGTGTTGTCAACAAATATCTCGGGGTTGGTTTTGCGTTTCCCCCGTCGTTTGACCGTCTCACGATGTCGTCTGCTGCGAGCGGACGGGCGGTGCTATCGTATCTTCGGTTTTTTTTCTAACCAGCGAATTTCTTCCACCGAACAGTGGAAATTAAAAAATTTTCAGCCAAGCGGCGCCTCGGTTATTTCATCGGAGCGGAGCGATCTATTCTCTCGAATTCGCGAAACGATCGTCGTTTTACGGACGATACGAATATTTCCCGCGTTTCAACTAACCGAACCCGCTGACGGTCCTCAGTTGTTTCAGAGTCGACGTTCCGAACAGGTTGCAGTCTAGCCGCCAACTGCATTTCTCATTTTACTGGCTGCATCGTCGGCAACGACTACCGACGACGACTACGACGCGTTACAGTCGCGCGCGCACATTCCTCGTCGACCTGGCCCTCGACGTCGCGTCGCTTCTACGCGTTCATCCTCCGCCTCTACCGGCGGCACGACGCCAGGTTCTGGTTTTTTTTTTTTTTTTTCTTAAATTCTTGTTATATACTTCTTTTTTTTTTTTTTTTTTTTCTTATTTGTTTTTCGCTTTCTACACACGTATTGGTATATGCGTCAATTGTACACGTATACACGTGTCCTTACCACCCTGTTTGTCATACGTTATTGCACGGTGGGTAAAAACGAGCACACACATGTGTAACTTGCGATTCTTTTCCGTTGTACAGACTTCGTGTTTCTGAAAGAAATTCATTCACTTGTGGTGTGTAACGCGTAGAGATCGACTCGAATGTATGTAACGTAGAATGGAGACCTCCGCGCTGTCTATGTGTAGAGAATTACACACCCGTGCTACCTACATGTATTGCAAGAGACCACCCCACGCAACTCGGAATCTCCTCTGAATACAATTTGCGCGTGTCGTCGGAGCCTGATCTAAACCATCGACCCTTCTTCAAGTTTCAACCCCCAAAGTGAAACACTCGAGGGTGGCGACACGAGTACGCTGACCAGGGACGTAGAAATCACGTTGTTCGGTCGAACGATTTTTACCGGTGATTTGCGTTGATAGACTCGGAAATTTTCAACGTGTCGAATCGCGCTGGCTTGGGTATTTCGAAGCGTCGTGAAATTCGGATGAAAACCCTTATTCGAAAGAAGATATCGTTCGACGATCGATTCGTCGCTTGAAATGTACCCGTCGACTGACAAATTTTCATCATTGCTCTTAAGCTGATTTGACAACGATGTCATCGAATGGATCGATTTCGACTATTTTAAAAAATAAAACCAAAATTATCCGTTGGTATCGTCGAGTTTTCGTCCCTCCGAAGACTAGAAACTTCGAAATCGGTTCGTCGACGGATTTCAGTATCCTCGACGAACCTCCTCGATCGAAGTTATGGATCGCTATTCGATTCGCTTGTAATCTTATAAGCGATTCAACAAGCCTCGTCAAAAGTCGAATGTTGTGTTTGTTTTACATTTCAGGATTTGTTTGCGGGGCCGTTGAACGTCGAAAGTCGATCCTGATTCACACAGAGAGGCGCGTGCGCTTCGTATCTTACCCTTCGGATGCAGGCAGCTAGCAGCCGGTACCGGTGAGTAGCGCGGGCGAATTCCGTTTTATCGCAAAACCCATGCGTTATATTGTATACCTATAGCTGCAACGCGGGCGGGTAAAAACCGTTGGAGGGGAAATAACGGGGGGCGGTGGCGGGGGGAGCGGGGGGGGGGGGGGTTGCGTCGAGGGCGCACGTTATTGAAAGGAAAGGGAGAATGTTGAATGAGGAGCAGCGGCGCGAGTGGTTATACGTGTGTGTACGTGTGCACCGCCTATATAGGTGGGGAAATGTCGGCCAGAAGGAAAGAGGAAAGGGTCGAATGTAGGCTACTTCCGTCGGCGAACCGCGGTCCCCGCCGCCGCCGCCGCGCGCGCCAATCGATACACACGACCGACCTGAAAACTCGACTCGCACGGTCTCCAATTATCCATCGCGCGATTACCCGTTTTTTGGCCTTTATCCTTTCGATTTCGTCGCGAGAGTTGCACGGAGTCTATGGGAGTCCATGGGATCAATCAATTATACATAATTCCGTTGTCTTATCTTTCGACGATTTTCACCGTATCGCGGGCGCATTCGCGCGTACGGGTGAGATTTTTCAAATCGCTCATCGTCTAATTATCGAACGTGTACAACGATCGATTAATGACGTCGAAGAAACAGTCGAAGAAATTTCCTATTGTTGAATTTTACCCTCGTGTTACGGGGAGCGTATCGACGTCTCCGTCGCCCCTCGCCCCCCCTTCGGTGGCCGACGTCGACGTGTTATAGATTCGTCGTCACATCGGGGAGTCCGCATGTCGTGTTGAGAGCGGTACAAAGTATTGAAATACTAAGGGCACCCACGCGCACTTTCGAATACACGAGGGTGCCTCGTGGTATATATCTGTATATATATATATATATATATATATATACATATATACAGATATATATAAGTGTACGGTATACGTGTGTATATTTACACGCTCATGTACTTACACTTATAGACGTAACACGTATAAGTGCCTTTCGCGGACCCTTTCCATCATCCCCTTGATCGAGAGTACGGCACGGTCAACCAACCAATGCAGCGATGAACCTATAATGTCAAAGTCAGCGTTCATTACGCACGAGTGTAATATAATATAATATTCATCTATCTATATATACATGGATGAATATTATATATATATATATATATATATAGAAATAATGTCATTATATCTATATATAATATATACCACACACGTGGGCGTGAATTTCATACCCGACATAACAACGTCGCGCACGTCAAATTTCAATTATTATAATTATCGTCATCAAAATCGCCTACGTACCCGGAGTCCGAAAAGACCGCGTCATCGATAAATGATCTATCTATCTCATGGTTTTCGGTCCACATCGTACGCTAGCGTATCGTTGATATATCGGTGTGAAAAATTACACGTTCTACGTATACCGGTGCGCTCGTCGTCTTCTTGAAAATCAAGCGGTTTGTTCCATATAAACGTACCGGAAATGTTCGTTTCCGGTGTAGTAATGTTCTACCTACACACCGTCCACTGGGTTCACACGTGAATGTGCGCGTGTAATGATATGACGATAAGATAAGGCTAGGGTTATAATCAAATTCAAACAAAAGAAATACGTGTACATGAAACATGCAGAGTATGATGCGTTTCGTCTCAAGGACGGGGGGGTGGGGAAGGGGGAAGGGGGGAAGGGGAGCAAGGTGGCGGACGTTTCCTTATCGAGATAAGAATTTATATCGGTTGCTGGATACAGTTCATGACATACCGTCTTCTGATGTAATCTCGATCACGTGATTACACGGGAGGGGAGGGGACGGTGTAAGAGACGGGATGGTCGCGAAAGCGAGATATTCATTGGGTAAATTTGAATATGGTTAGAATATAATTATTTCGCCCTCCCTTATCCGCGGGATTTTTTTTTCGACGCCACCGCGGGGCACGATCTACTTACGGACCGGTATATAGACACCTGAAAGCTCAAGTGCGCCGCACACATGTACAGGTATAGGTATACGTTTAGGTATACGGCCATGACGCGCGGTAGCGCTTTGATTTAGTTCAAAGCTTTTAAGTCCGGTGTGTGGGTGAAGAAGATTCATAGCATACCATACGTATACCTATTCATGATCTAATTAGAGAAAAAAAGTTCACCTTTACCCCTCCATTTTATTTCAACTCTCCTTTTCCACACGATGGTAGAAAAGTTCGCAAGAAAATTGACACCCTGTATACCTCGTTCGCCGGCGTATAACGCGATGATTTTATACATCCTTCGCTATGACGCGGATGGCCTGGCTCTTATACGCAGAGAAATGACCAAACGAGCGTCGTTAAACGTAGAAATTTAGCAAACATCCGGGTGTTTATATACTACTATACGTAAGCAACCGCGGATATTATTATGTACTACCTATGTGTGTGTAGAGAGATATGGTGTGTATATACATATGTATATGTTACATACACCTAAAACCGGCTAACTCGGTTACATACATACATATAGAGAGCGATATTGCAAATTTTTTCTTTCTTTTTCGTGTTCGGGTTTTTTTTTTTTTTAGATTTTTATTTCTTTTATTTTACTTCATTTTTCTACACCGCGCGCCGTTAACGTTAACCGATCGCAGACGTCACGTCCGGTTCCGGTCAAGTGTGATTCGCTCTCTACGGTAATTCCTATACACCTATGTAACTCCGCGTATAAGCACGAAACGGCGAACGGCCTTCATTCGCGGACGCGCTTCGCATAAATGCACGACAATCGTTATACCGTATTAATGGATAACCGGATTACACCGCGCGGTATCGCTTTATACGGTGCATACGGCTACGTACGATCATTGTAATAAAAGACCGGAAGGTCGTCCCTTCGGCTCGCTTCTATTACAGCGACCGGCCTCTACTGTTCAACGTACGTATACGTTCCAATTTCTTTATCTACTCTATTTTTCTTTACAATGTACAATTAATCGACCCTTCGGGGTCGGCCGCCGATTTCTTACGTCTTTGTTCGTTCGATCGTTCGATTTATACCTCAGTTTTGCATCCGCGCGGTCCAGATGACGCGCCATTAGGAGGAGGAGTCGTAGGACCTGTTTTCGGATGTTACGTACACGTGTGTCATTTTTGCGATTCACTCCAGTTCTACGTCCGCGTGAATTTATATCCGAATAAAATATGCGAGAAACAGTTGACGACCGTTTCCCGGTAGTGATGTAGTATTATTTTTGTCGGTACACGGTTCAGGTATAAAGGAGGAGTCTTGCAAATTTTGCCGTACGAAAGAGCGGCTGACGTAGCATAAATAAACAGGAATCCCTGAATGGAGCGGAAGCCGTTGGGCCCCCTGCTGCACATCCTCGCTTCTAAGAATAGGTTATATTGCCGGTATTAACGGAACCGAAGAAACGAAATAAAAAAAAAAAAAAAAACAAAAAAAAATCAAATCTGTAATAAAATAAAATGAAATACGAGAAAATAATGGAAGAAAAATCGGTACGAAAGCGCAACGAAAAAAAAAAAAAAAATCAGAGAAGAAAAATATTCCTCAAAAAACGTCATTCGTCATGCAGAACTCGTGAAACAACCATAAACCGACGATTTTATGCACATCTCTTATTTCTCTCGGTTTTCGGATTTATATTCGGAATTCGAGTTCTTGATTTATTAACCCGATTATGTTAAACCGTAAACATGAATGTACGTACGTATGTACATTCACGCTGTCTCATCGCTCGTTTATTTCTACTGCGGCGAGTTAACGAACGCGAAATATTATGATTTTTAATAAGCATCTACATATAAGTACGAATCGCACCCATACGTTCCCGCTTTGTTATTGTTCTTGTACGGTCAACGGTCTTTTTACTTTTTTCTTTTTTTTCTCTGTTCTATCGCGGGAATGAAATATTGCTTAAAAAAAAAAAAAGAAGTCTTTCACGCTTTCGATTTTTCGGTGCTCTGGGGTCACGCGACCCGATTTTTCGCACAAAAAAATCGACGATCATTTCACACACGTACGTGTACAGTCAAAAAACAAATCTACGCAACAGCTCCACGAAATTCCCCCATAGAATAACGGACAATAGAGCAAACAAAGAACACACCGTAAGACGGGCGTGCTGGGATGCCTGCGGACAATAATAAGGAAAGAACAGATTTTAACCATCGGTAACCTCAACTAGGAATAGGAATACGAACACGACTGAGAGCACGGGGTTGGTTCGACCGCCCGTTTCTCAGAACTTTAGGTCCCAAGGGTACATCCCACAGTTGGGTAGGTATGTACATAGGTACCTACATGCGACTCAAGTCTTCACTTCCGCTCCCTAAGATGATCGAAATTTATTTTCGTTGGTTTAGCGTTATTTCGTTCACCGTAATCCGCTGCAGTTTGGCGAGTACCCCGTTTTCTTTTTTTTTTTTTCTTTTTCTTTTTTTCTTCTCCTCCTCTTTCCATAATTGTACCAGGTGTGCGTAAGGCACGGTGTACACGTGACCTCGACTGTCGCTGTAACGCGTCGGATAAAAAAAAAAAGCGAAGAAAAAGAGAGAAACAAAATTCTTCGCATTACCGAGAAAAAATTGTAAAGATCTAGACGATGACGTGGGAACAATCGAAGGAAGGAAGGAAGGAAGGAAGGAAGGAAGGTGGCCAATCGCGATCTTTAGCGATTTCCTGCTGCACGCCACAGTGGCTTCCATTTTTCTTCATTCGTTTCTCTCCAATCTTTCTTTCTTTATTTATTTTTATTTATTTTTTTTTTAACTTTCCTACCATTGTCAACGGTTTTCATTAGCTATTCGCTTATCGTCATTGGATACAATTAGCGGACTCGATTGCCGGTTGGCTCTCGTTTCTCAATTAATTACACTCGGTGTACACCGATACCATTATTAAGAGAAGAGTTTCCTCCAACGGTGAGATCATTTCCGGTCTAACTCCAAACGAATGTGTACAACGTAACGAACGAACAGAGACGACGCGATGCGTGCCAACATGTGGGAATTACACCTAATTGCCTTCGGCTCTTCACTCCTATAAAAATATATGTATAAACCAATGAATTATGTATACCTATATACGTATGTACATACACATATACACGCGTTAAGAACGTGCTGCATATTGTATGCGCTCGTTTCTTTTCTCTATTTTTTTGTTCTTCGGCCGGTTCTCCGCCTACGCGAAAAGGAAGCAAGAGCGAACTAGAAGACGATCTTTACGTCTACGACGAGAGAAAAAAGGGTCGTGGGACAGAATTCTCAATATGCACCGTACTTTGATACGCATGCATGGGTATGTATACACACGATATATCGGGCATTCCACGCCAACCCGACCCAGGAAATGGAATAATTCTGGGTCTTACCCTCGCTGCCTGTTTTTTGTTGTTGTCGTCGTTGGTTTGGATCGTTTTCTTTTTCTTTTTCCTTCAATGTTTCCCGTTCACGGTACATCGGATGCTTGATCATTTTATATGGGTTACGAATTGTAAACTTACCGATGGGAATGCGGATTTGTCGTACACCACGTGTCTATATATACGTATGATATAAAATAATCAATACAAACGGACGTGAACGAGGAAATCTAATGGATATTTGATATTCGACAAACAATACACGTTTATTAGGAAATACCGTTTCGCGAGAAAACGTTGATACTTCACGACATATAACCGGAATACGTATCACAGTATAGTCGCAATTTAGTTACGGTGACGTAATAATTAATCACCGTGTACGACGTACGTTGTACCGCGTGAGCTGTTCGTAACGTGAACCATGACTAAGGTATCCGTACGATTTCCCTTCTGTTCGCGGTTTTCTTTTTTTTTCATTTTCATTTTAAAGTTTTTCGAACGGCGCGGTCGGAAGACCGTCGTACAAATTACATAGGATAGTTGACGATGACCAAAAAAAGAAAAAAAAAAAAAAAAAAAAAATCGAACAGACGTGAAAATAAAGAAAATGCAGCCTCCGTTAATAGAGAGCGATGTCTTAGGCGACCCTGCAGCTTTTACCCGTTGTACGCGATGCATCGAGATAACGCCCACTCGTGCGACGCCTGAATAAATACGGGAAATTCGATAACATATAATACAATCGATATATCTATGAGAGTGCACGCTTTTCTAGGAAAACTAATCCGCATCTGTATTACCCGGGAAAACCAATGCCTATACAACGTAACGCACAATATCGTACGAATACAACGTACAATTCCGCGAATTATTTGTCACGTACGTTTGCCATGATTTAGTTATTTTATAGAAATAATTGCATATCAGATCCGACCTCATTCCCGATGCAATATTTACCACGTTTCGCGAAACCGTGTCGAGGTGCGCGGATCGAAGATAAATCGCAATCCCCGATCTCGTTGGCGCGTCGCCTTTCAATCGTATATCCCCAGAGAAAAAAAAAAACAAAAAAAAAACCGAGGGATAAAAGTTGTAGAATAATTTCGCGGAAACGCATCAATGACGATATGTACATTAATAATGAATGGGGATGCTGTGGGTACACAGAGATCGTAGCGGGTCGGACGTCGTCGCTACGGGGTTGTCGCTTTTCTAAACTTATATCCTGCGCCGCGCGCGCACCCCGGAGTTTCCCCATTGAGCAAGAAACCCATTCGCATTCTGCCATTAACCGTAGCTGTAGGGGTTCCGTTCAGGGGTTGCTGCAGAGGGGAGTTACGGGGGGGGGGGGGGGGGGGCGGGGGGAAAAAGGGAACAGGAAGCCCCGGACATCGCCAACGAACGGGGGGGGGGGGAAGGGAAGGGAGGCGAGGGGGGGGGGAACGCAGGGACTCCGTCATTGAGCGGTGTTCCTGCTTCCGTTTTCCGTTCATATAACCCCGTCCACGTGCCGTATAGATACGGTGGTATATACCGAGGGCATCATAACTATGTCGCACTCTTCCCGATCCTCTTCCACTTCCTATCTTTTGTATGCCCCCGCAGCGCCGCCTCTGTATCTCCGAGGAAATAGGGAGAGAAACGAGTGCCGTGTTATAATCTCTTATTCTTCGAACGCATATCGTACACGTTACGTACCTACCGTGGATTATTGTAACGCGTCTCACGCCGCACCACCACCGGTAGACGCCATTTTGCGAATCGGGTCCTCGGGAGCTCGAGATCGTCGGATGAACTATCGCGAGTAATTATCAGCGACACAAAAATACCGAAATAACTCCGAAGACTTTTGCGCTACGAAAGAAACGTGACTGTAAAATTTGAAGATTTGAAAAGTTGAAAAAAAAAAAAAAAAAAAAACAATTGCCACCGAATAACGAAGCGTCCGTATATCAACCGATCCGCGGCGAAACCGAGATAACTCGTATACATCCGGCACTGTCGTGGCGTTGAAATTTAACTCTCGTCATCCCCGCGATACGCTATTACGGGGTATTTTTCGAACGATCGTGCAGGACACGCCGCGTGCGATACACGTTTACATTGTGTCACGGGCGCAGTGTAGGTATACACGGAGTATTCGTTCTTCGTTGGTGCGGCTGCTGCTGCACCGCCGACGACTCCTGTAGATTATTTTTGCTTTTCCTTTTTTTTTCTTTTTTCTTTTCGTACCTTTTTTCGTTCCGCTCTCGTGTCATCGGCTTCGTCGTTCGCTGTACAGTACGTACAGTCTACGTAGACGTTAGCTCGCGGTAGACCCGTGAATCACGCGGTTGCTATGGTTAGCTGCTAAAAACTTAGACGCTACGTCACCGACGGGAATAGCAGATCAAATGAGGAGAAGAAGAGGAAGTCCAGAAATGTCGGAGGGAACGTGCGCCGATCTATTCGAGGTTGACCGTCGGTGCGGATTCTTTTTCATATTTCATCCCGTTGTTCTCTGTATACTCGTCAGAAATTTCTGATTCACCCGAATGAACGGAGGAGGGAGAGAGAAAAAGAAAAAAAACAAAAAAACAAAAACGAAACGAGGAAAAACGGAGTAATCGCGAAATGTATATAATTATTGAGATATGCGCTGAAGATTGTACGCGACTGGACGATTTTTTAATTCAAAAAATCTTCCGGGATAAGAAAATTGTCTGGTTCGTTGGCGTGCGCGGTGCAGCGGACGACAAACTTCGGGTAGGTCTGTTAAAAACGCCTGAAAAGATTTCATTCACAAATATTGATCGATGAGAGCATCGCGCGAGCGGGATGACTGGTACATATCCTGCGAAAGTAAATAACTTCGATGGGAGTATAGACAAATTATTGTTTTCCGATGAAAGAAAAAAATCAGCTGAATAACGGGAATTCCGTCTACGAACGATGCGAATGAAATATTTCAACGGGTGAGAACGATGAATAAAAACAGTATATAATACATGAGGAAAAGTCGAATTTCCCGGAAAATTTATTATACGCTGTTCTTTCTCTGTTTTTTTTTTTTTTTTTTTTCAATTACTTCTGAACGTCAATTTTTATCTTAATTTTCCCCGTTTGTACCTACATACTTCCTCTCTACATCGGCAATTATTTATGTACGACGGTCACGTGAAATATTAAAATAACTCGTTCTCCACTTCAGACGACTGCAGAACAGCGTCAAACCGTCTGCTGCTGATGTAACGTAGAAAACAAAAAGGAATGGTTGAAAAAATTAATGGAAATAAAAAAAATTGTCGGTCGACCGAGAGGCGTATATAATTGTAACGAACGATACGGTGCACACGTACGTACGTACGTACGTTCACGCGCACGCAATATCCGTGGCGAGGCGTGGTGTAAACAAACTAGATCTCGTCGCGTATACGAATGAATTCATAAATTTCTATGAATGAAATTTCCGAATCGTGAATGAGGGGAATCGTTTTATACTTCGACGAGTATAATCGGCGCTCCAATCGAGTTATCGATACGAATTTGTTTTTTGTTTTTTTTCTCTTTGTTTTTTTCTTCTCCTCTCGTTGGTACAAATGAATCGTAGGAAATCGTATAAACGTGCGGGTAATTCCGATAATTAAACGTACTCTTACCGGGGAAGAAGAATCGTCGATTTTGCATGGTGAAAAAGATCATGTGGAAGCTACGTCGGTTTAAGATCGTCGGGGGATGCCGCAACGGGGGTGGTATCGGGGGGGGAGGGGGGGGGGGGGCGGCGATGGCCTATTTTCGAAGGTATGACGTCAAACGAGACCGTTCACCTTGCATCAAGCGAGCCCTAGAACTCCGGGCCATGTTCAAACTGGGTCATTGGGACAACGCGAAACCCCCCCATGATGGCCGCCGTCGCGACGCACCGCGTATTCACGGGACGCGCCGCCCCATTCAACCTCCAACCCCTCAGAACCGGGCGTTTATAAACTCGTCGTTATATACATTGTGTATCGATACGATACGTGTCGTTCCGTAGGTCGTAAATAACCGGAAACAAAACGGAATTTTCCTTCTATTCTCGCAAATTCAATTCTATCGCAAGTTAATTCATCCCACCCGTTATAATGTCTGGGTATAACATACACGCACTTTCGTTAGAATTTACGATTTCATTCATTTTTTTTTTTTTTTTTCTATCCCTGAAAATCGAACTTAGTCATAATTTTAACCAAGAATACAGTTTCGAATAAAACAAACGTCCACGGATTTTTATTGTTCATTTTTATATATATATTTTTTTTTTTCCCCAGTAAAACCGGTAGGTACATATTACCACACATACCAGAATTTCCTAATTGGAATTGAGTACAGGGAAAAAGCGCGTATGATATTTATAAGTATGTACGTACCCATAAATTATAAATGTTTAAACGAGGAAAAAAAAAAAATAAAAGTTTTAAGTACGAACAACGATGATGGCGATGATTATGACGTGGCGACGATCACAAGGGACTTCGTGCACACGGCACCGTAGATATATACGCGTACGCATGTAGGTGTACACGTACACCGTGAGCGCTTACACATTTAAAATAGAATCCCCCCACTCGTTGAAGAAAAAAGAACGGGAGTGAAAAAAAAAAGAAAAAAAAAAAAAAAACAATAATAATAGCGATACAAAAAGAAAAAGAAAAAAAAAACTCAGCAAAGAGAAAAAAATGAATAAAGGTAGAAGGAAAAAAAAAATTGTATTAATAAGTCAGAAAGAAACACGATGATGTCTAGAGAGTAGGGATTGATGTCTTTAAATACTGGGAGCGAGACCACAGCATCACTTTTACAACTAAATTATTCTATTACTAAACTTCTTTCTCTAGTCGGCTCTTATTCTATTTTTTTTTTTTCTCTTTTTCATCTACGTTCTGTTTCTACTTTTTTTTTTTTATTTATATAGTTTTTTTTCTTAATTTATTTTTTCTTCACTTTTTAACCGATATACTTTTTAATAACGCGAGTCACAGCGTATACGTATATGTGTATAGTATAGCTACGCGTGTAGTTAGAAAACTTTTAGTTATAGTCGTTTAGTTGGCAATAATTATATTATGTGAGTATATATATGTATATGTATATTAATACGTATACTTATTTGAACTCTTAGTTTGTTGATTTGACTTAAATATGTCAAAATTGTTTACTTACAATAATATATAATATATAATAAATTAGACGATTTTTCAATTAGAACTATAGACAGAATGATTGACTGACAGTTGAAGTATAATAAGAAAATTTTCGATCACGTCGGCGATCCACATCTGATGGGGTGTGAGGGGTCACAACCATAGAGATACAAGGCCCTGCACCCGTATAGCCTCGCAATTCCATTCAACCCCTCGTTCGCAGTAAGTTTATCAACATTAATCATCTGTTATTTCATACGCGATGAAAAGTTTTCAACAATTTTTCCATACAACTTAATTTCTCCAATTACATGGCGTACCGAAGTATTTCATCATTTCACGTGCACGCAATAGCTTCTACGCACAGAAATCGATTCGAGTTTTCTTTTGACATGTTTTAAATGCGTTGGAAAATTCGCTCGTCCTTTCGAAAGATAATTCGGAGTCCGTGTTATTTATATCTCACTCTTACTGCAACGCAATTGTGCAATTCTTTTAGCAACATTTTTATTTATCTTTTTTGTTTTTTTTCCACTCGTTATTGGCAAATCGTACCAACGCGCGATATCTGATATAAATATAAAACTCGGGGTAACTTTTACGCAGTAGTCGTACGGGGTGAATAACAACAACAACAACAACAACAACAACAATAATAATAATAATTGAAGAGGAAACCAAGAAAACTCCGAACGACGACGGAATATCGAAGAAGTTTTTATTAAATTATACACCCGCGCCTTCTCTGAATTAATTATATTAAAATGAAAAGAAGAAAAAAAAAAAGAAGAAGACAATATAAGTAAAACTGCCATGCCCGCGTGTACTACGCTAATAGCAAAATATGTCTGTAGAGAAATATAACCTCTTCTCCGGTGTTGAAAAATTCTTCGAAAGATAAGAAAAAGAGAGGAGAAAAAAAAAAAGAAGAAATGAAATACTTCCGTTCTTTGCGAATAGCGAATCGCTTTTTCCCCTCTAGTAGTTATGCGAGTGTACTAATTTGCGTGTTTCCTGGCGCGGTGACGCGACGTCGATAAAATAAAAGTTGAAATAAATAAATACAGGGGGGGGGAGGGGGGGGGGGAGATGTAAAAAATCGTCGGAGCTGAATCAGCGCCGTGACGGTTTTTTTTTTATATCAAACGGGGAATTAGATACCGGTAACCTTGGAGAGAAGTCGAATGAAATGAATGAACGAAGTGAGAGAAAAATGAAATAACTTTTCAAAATCAATATCGACCTTTCGAGAGACGAACAATTTCCGAACGAATCAGACACCTGCGGTATCAAAATTGTACACACAAACGCACAACGCGTCGTAACGCCCCCTAAATTCGTTCGAAAGATTTTTTGAAATCTGTAACAGACGTTTCCGGTGACTTTGAAACAAACCTACTCGAGAGATATACGTGGCATATGTTTAAAATTGAAGAGGAAAAAAGAAGAGAGAAAAAAAAAAAAAAGAAAAAAAATTGAAACGCCTCTCTAATTTTCATAAACAAAAAGGCTCGGAAGCGGAAAGACTTGGAAACAATAATTTGTCGGTGGTGGGCGTTGCGACGAAAAAAAAAAAAAAAAAATTCAACGTCGTATCATCCAAATGTCACATCTGAAAAGAAATTGCAATTTTTTAACGGCTGCGACTTCCCGGTTCTCAGCGTTCGTTATACACGAAATGAGATGGGCGAACTCTCACTTTTTTTTGAATTATCCACACCGATTGTCTCCATTTTTTTCCGAGAATTTCGTTCACGTCGAAAATTTGCTTTTTGAAAAATGAATAACGGTTATAATAATTCATTCCGACACCACGGCGCTACTATGCGAAAATATACATTTATTTACGGAGCTGCGTTGCAAGTATGTATGTACGTACATGTATACGGACCGAGGAGACGTTGCGCGGCGGTTTCCCGCGAGTTGTGGGGGTGGGAAGGGAGATGCACGTTCACCGGGCTACACGGTGCTCAATGAATATAACCGGCCCCGAGAGCATCAATGCGACGATTTTCAGAATGGATGCCGAATCCAACCCCGTATCAAGCATCTCCTGTCGACGTCCCCGTCCCCGTCCCCGTCCCCCCTCCCTCCCTCCCTCGCGGACGAATTTCACTTGTTTTCTTTTTCCCTCGCGTTATCCGTATCCAAAAATACACCGAGTCTGTACCGAGCGTCTAACGCAAAGATCGCCGAGTATTTGTACACGCCTTATAATTATTTACCCGGAGTGAAAAATTCCCCCTTTTCTTTCGTCGGAACAATTACTCGCCGATTTGTGAGAGTTTTATACGCCGAAGAAGAAGATGACGACTGCAAGAATCACCTTTTGTTTTCTTTCTTCGGCTAATTCGCCTTGCCGGTTTCAAGGAAATCCACCCGCGCATGCATGGTTCTCGCGTGCATGCGGAAATTTGTACACACACACATATGTATACAGCATTGGACCGCGACGATAATTATCGCTTGTTGTTAATCCTAGCTCGTGGAGATTGGCGCGTACACGGGTAAGGCCTCGCGGCTTTAGAACCCGGGCGTAATTAATATATGCATGATAACGCTTGCGTCACCGACAAGTCGATCCCTGGTAAGGCACAGCTTCTCCTGAAAATGCAAGGGGGATGAATGCAGTTACGATTGTGTGCGTAACGGGAATACCTGGATATACACATTTTACACCATTATCGAATGACGGTGTGGGTGTACAGTACCCGGACAAAGAGGTCGTTTCGTCGGTGTTCGTCGGTTCGTCCCTGTGACCCAGTTCATCCCCGGGGGTTGAATGAACGGCACTCGGGTCATGACGTCACTCGCGACCTGGTTTCCCGCTAGCCGCTCGCCGCCTCCGGATAGCCGGGAGAACTTTGGCGCTCCCTCGTTCCCTGCCCACCTCCCGTATCCCGGCTCACGATCCCGAACTTCTCCGTCCGACTCCTGCAGGTGAATCAAACGTAATTTTCATCCTCCGTCGCTCCGACCGACCGCGCGCGGTTTCATCAATGAGTTTTCAGACCCGGCCATTCATGCCGCAGATTTAACCGCGATAATACAGCCTGGACTGTCGCGTATTTCGTCGAAGCGGTAAATGAAAATTTTTCCCAATCTCTTCGCCACGCGTATAGTCGCCTAGTCGGTCTCGCGCTTTTCCACTTTCAATGACGACCGAAAAAAAAAAAAAAAAACAAAACCAAAAAAGTCACGCGCCACAAATGGCGCGGAGTGTACACCGGAAGTCGGCTCAGATTTTCCAAAATCGTTTCTTTCTTGGACTTCAGAGTCGCTTCGGTTTATCGAGTTATTTTCACTTTTTACGGAGGCGTCTTTTCGGCGGCAGGGTAGCGAAGAATTTGGGTCGCAAGTTTCGCGTAGTCTCCGCAGTTTTCTACATCGCAATCTCGTTACTTGTCATTTCCACGTTCCGTACACCCGTGCAAACTTCACGATTCTCGAAGGAAATTTCTTCGCAGTTCCGGAACGTACCGCGGACGTACGCGCCACAGATATACAATAGGCAAAAACGGGACGTCGCGCGTACCGCGGATCGACGGATGCTCTCGTTCCGATTCGCGAATAATAGCGGGACATAAATAGCCCCTCGCGGTAACTAAACGACAATAGTTTTTGACGATTAGCGTGTTGCAGAAACGGCCGACGAGTTGTACGAGTTACCTGTGTACGTATACATGTATACGTATAACACGTAGCTTAACCCACTGCCGTTTGTTTCGTTTATCGGCAAACTTCGGGCGGCTCGTATCATCATTCCGCTGTGGAGAAAACCTGCAAAAAAATAATCGCACCTCGAGGTCGCGGTTCCTCGAAATTCCGTTCTTCGAAACAAGCGAGGGATGTAAACGACTCCTGCCTTTCAAACGGAATTTTCGCCACCGTCGTCACCTTCGCATCTCCTCATTATACTCCCCACAATGCGCTGCAGGTAGGATCGGGCTTTTACGCCCGACCGACAATGCCCAACAATTGGGCCTAACGACGGCTATCGATGACTCTCGCTATTATACCGATGCGCA